>NC_046156.1:87981488-88061488 GCF_011064425.1 Rattus rattus
AGACAGCTACAATGTACTAATATGTATAAAGTAAAAATAAATTAATCTTAAAAAAACCCTTCTATTGGACAGTATTTAATTGGTAGGATCTACTTCATACCTATAACGTAAAAGGTAAAGGACTCTATGACATGTAGGCTTTTGTGTTCTAGGTTTTTTCATACAGGAAGGAATCAGATTATAAGGTTAGAATAAATATTTTGCACCAAATCACAATCTGCTATGATACTGAACCTTTGCTCTGTGTCAAACACCTTTTGTAATGCTTTACAAGTATGCTTCATTTAATGCTTAGAACAATCTGCTGCAGCTCTAAACTTGCTTTATAAGGAAGGAAACTGAGGTACAGAAAGGTCTAACAACTGCTTAAGTCTTCAGAGTTATTAGATATGGCCAGAATGCAAAGTCAGGCTGTCTGGCCCCAGAAGATCCCCTGTTTCTCTTATTAAAAGTGAAGATGAAATTAGCCTATTTTCCATGAACTTCCTTCTTGACCACATGAGTTGGTATTATCACTGACCACTTGTGTGCATGGGGTGTGTCCAAGGAACCAGTAGACTACAGATCGCTAAAGGCTCATTAGGCTTATCTATATGCAGTACTGAACGTGGAAGCTTGACTCTTCTAAGAGAGGAAAGCAGAACAAACTGATCATTCGGGTGGGGAAGAAGGAGACTGGAAATATAATGTTCTAAATGAGAGCTGATATTAGATGCTTTTGCCTACCTAGAGGTTTACAGATAGAAATATGTGAGTATGTCTCACATACCAAAAATAGTTCATACTGATATCATTATTTAAAAAAATAAGCTTAAAATGAAAAAATATGCATGAAGATATTCAGTAAACATTATTTTAATAGAAAAATAATATAAATATTCAGCAACAGGCAAGTGACTAATGGGGTGCTTTCTGGATAAACATTATGTTGCTGAAAAATTATGCTAATTAAAATTATGTAATAAATTAGGAATATGATTCTAATAGAAAAGCAAATACAGGAAAAATGAATTTATGTGATAGAAACATGAATAAGAAACATAGTGAGAAATCACAATCTTTATTGTATACTAAGTTTTCATAATGTAACTTGATTCCTTTCTGAACTAGTATGTTTAACTGATCTGATTGGTGGTTTTGGCACCAGTAACACATGTATTTTAATGCTTGGCTGAGACAAGTTAACTTCGTTCCTATGATTTACATTTTTGGAATTATGCATTCATAGAATTTTCTTATAGATAAACTTTAATATTATTTTAGTTAAGTCTTCTTATACACAAACACAGAAAAAACCACATTCATAAATACACAATACATTCCTTTTGGGTTGTGAATAACTATTAACTAATGGATTAATTTAGAGGAAACAGATACTGTCACAATGTAAAATTGTCCCATTTAGCTATAGTGTGTGCTTCCGTTAACTCACCGCTCAATACAGTCTGACAGAATCTTTGACCTAGAGTGTGACATTTCAGCCTAGCCTACCTTTTCATTTTCGTTACTTATTATTTTTGCGAATCTAGGTTCCTGCTAAGGCATGATCCTTTAGGAACAACCTATTTTCCACAAGCAAATGGCATGTTAAAGTCACAGCGCCTTACTGAGCTTTTGTAGGACAGAGTTAAACAGCATAAGTACTGAGTTGCCCTCACATAAATGCAGAGCAATAGCAATGAAGTAATCATTTAATGTGCACCTTATGTAAATCTAGGATAAACTCAGCCAATCAGAATCAACTGTCTGCTCTTTAATAGCATAGATATGCTGAGTCCATATAAAGAATAAATTGTGTTAAGATTCTTTCATTTTTAAGTCTCTTCTTTAAATAATGGTTTCTTGGGAGGTTGGTTATCCAAGGAGTTGCTTCACTTCCTTGATATCCATTTAACTGCCCCTCCATTCCATCCATTCTGGTATACCTCCTAACTTTTTTCATTTGACTCAAACTGTTCTTTAGTGGCTTCTATATCATAAAATTCATAAGGTTCATTTTATTTTTCAAAAGGATCAAGGAAACATTTCTACTTACTAAAAACACGGAGACCATTATAGTGCCATTCAAATGGATGTTTCATATAGGACAATGCACATACTTCCTGTATTCTTGTGCTGGTCTAACCTCATTTGAATTTCAGGTAGTCTAATGGCAACTGTACAGGTTTGTGTGTGACTATGTGCACAAGTGTGAGCGTCCAGTTCTCAAAGGTGCTGGCCAGTCAGTATTCTACAATTGCCTCTATTTTTAGCCCAGTTTTGTCGGACTTTTTTTCTTTTGATGTGTGATACTTGAAGGGCTGATTTATATCCTCTTGATATTCTTCCATTTGTCAGTCATACACACTAAACTAGCTTCTCCCAGAATGTGGCATATTGTGTTCTCCAGGCTTCTTAATTTTAAATTTTATCTTATAGAATTTGGGATGTTTCTTAATTTAAGAAATCTTACCTCAGAATGGGGAGGTGATTGTGGATAATGTGCATGAGGAGGTTATGTGAAGGGCTGATGTGGTGGTGTATACTTGCACAGCCCCTCCAGGGCTGGGGAGGTGGAGAAAGTGGCATCCCTGGGGTGTGCTGGCCAGACAGTCTAGCCAAATCAAGACACCCCAGAAGAGATCCTGCTTCAAAACATGTGGATAGTGACAGAGAAAGACATATGAGATTGACTTTGGCCTCCATATGTGTGAGAAGACTGTGTGTGTGCACTAAAATTCCCTCAACATTTTAAGTTTTTAAGTTTGTCTTTCCCTCACTTTAGGTAAGTAGCAAGTCCTATGTGTGACATCATTTTATTGCTACAGCAGGATATGAAACCTGGGAACCTGGAGAAATTCTCATCCTTTGATGATTCTAATAATTTTTAATTGAATATGATTTATTTTGGATATAATTTTAAAGTTATTTGTTGAAAAACAGCACCTTTTCCAGATTTATGTTGTGCAAGTCAAATAAAGCCAACCTCTACAAAGTAAACATGAGCACAAAATAAAGAAAGAAAGCCTCTCTTCTCCAGGAGGAGACGTCTGAGTGCTAAAACCATCTAACAATTTCCAGACACAGCAGAACCTGAAGTCATGGTGGTTCTTCTCTATTTACTTAATGTTTGATGTTTTCTATTTTAAGAAAAACAAAGTAAATAAAATAACCCGCCAATTGTGCCACTTGTGGTTCATGCTGGTATTTTTATAGCAGGCATGGAGTTTTCAGTCCCAGGACTACAAGTTTCTATGCATTTTTTAGCCCAGTGTGTTAGATCACTTTTTCTTCCTTCCTTTCTCCTCTGAATCATTTAAATACATCTATCTTATAGCTTAAGAATATTCTATTACCTAAAATTCTCTAGATACCAATTATTATATTTCCTGTATTACCCACTTCCTCATAACATTCATTCTGAATTCTCTCAGTGCTGCTCGGCTCGCTCTCTCACACAAGGTACTGCACATTTGCGTTTCTCCACCCTTACTACCACCTTCCTGATCCTGTCACTAACCTCTCCCTTTCAGTGCTGCATGGCCTTTACTACACTCAAATCCAGTCCTGTTTAGGCAGATGCAATCCCAACATTTGGATTCTGATCATGCCACAGCCCACACCCAAAACCATGACATATGTGTCTCAGGTATACTGGCAGTTTTACTTTGCCATCTTATAATATTATTTTCTTACATAAGAGTCTCAGACATTCAAGGCAAGCACTTTACACTGAAGTCCATTGGTTTAAAAACCAATGTTTCATTTGGGACAGAGTCTCACTGAGGTCTAACGGCTGTTCTCGAACTTGTGCTTCTCTTACCACAGGCTCCTGTGTAGCCGAGAGCACAGGTCTGTCCCTCCAGGCTCGGCATCAGCACTCTAGCCAGAGACTGATCCACACTGGCTTTCAGTATTTAAAACAGATCCAGGGTCTGTGACTTCCTGAACTCTAATAATGAAAGTGTCATGTATTTCTAATAGCTCAAGGAAAGCCAGATTTCTTTTGTTGAATAGAGGAAAAGGAAATCACTCTTTTTATTAACCTAAATAAGGGCTTCATAGTTGACCTTATCGTTATTAAATTCTTAATTGTACACATAACTATCTCCTATTTACTTCTCACATCTGACACTAAGTTCCACATGGGTAGGCACCCTGAAAATCTCCCAATAAATAACAGATACTTGCAAATGGCAGTCGAGAAACATTAAAAAATGAGCCAATGCATTTATAAAATATGATTTCTATTAGGAGGACATAAACAATGTATTTTGTAACAGTTTCCGATACTAGAAAACTATTCATTTATGCAACTTAAAAGAAAGTTGTATATATTTCAAATATTTTAAGAATTACATTGACACCAGATTCATGCAAGCTCTCAAGATTAAAAAAAAAAATCTCAGAGATCACCTAGTGCATGTCTCTTCTTTTCAAGGGTGAGACAAATTAAAGACTTGTACAAAGAGAGGCAGCCAGTTAACGGTAGAGACAGTTTAGAAAATGAGGCCTTATTAATGTGGGCAAGCACCTTTACCCTCTAAAGCACCTCTTGGACAAGAAGCCTCCTCATACAGTGCTCCTTAGGTCAGCACACAGCCTCACTTATCATTTCTTAGAGCAGGGCGTTCTACCACTGCGTATCTACATTACCAACCTGGACACAGTACTCAGGGAATTCCTCATGTCTTCTAAAATATAAACAACCTCTAAGACACGAACCACCACGACCATAAAAATAAAAACAGTGAAAAAATACTTGAGATTTTAGTTATAAATAAATAATTACCCAAATCAGGAAAGAAAGCTATTTGCCTGAGTTGTCTTCACCAATGTCTGCCGTCTACTTTGTATCTTGTCTTCTGACGCTGTGGCCATCTATGAGCCAGAGCAGCAGTTTCCCATTTGATGAGGAGAACTTAAGATGATGTCCACTTATACCTATAAGGGATAAGATCTTTGCATCTGATGCTCATAAGAAACCTTTGTAAAAGTCTAAATGATATAATTCATTAATTCTTGTATTTATATTCATTAAATTTAACAACTTAATGAATTAAATAAACTAAACTGTTAAATTTTAGAAAATTCCAGAAATATAGTAGATAAAATTCAACTGTATTTTGATATTCATGAAAATGTTCCAAAGCTACTCCATACTTAGTGGAAGGCTGGCATCACAAAGGTGGTGCATTAGTTAGTTTTCTTGCTGCTTCAACAAAGTGCATGACAAGAGCATTTAAGGAAGGGAGGGATGTTCTGGCTTACAGCTGGAAGACAGGCATACTATGGAGCAAGGGGGACATGAGAGCAGAAGTGAGAGGCTGGCCTGACACACTGCGTCCACTGCCAGGGAACAGCCAGGAGGAAGCCGGTCTAAGCTCTTAAACGTCAAGGCCCTTCCCCAGAGACTTACATCACCAATAAGATGCCATCTCCTAAAAGTTCCTCCGTCTTCCCAAACAGTACCACCAGCAAGGGGTCAAGTGTTTAGAAATACTAGCCTCTTGGGGACATTTCTCATTCAAGCTACAACTCATTGCTAATAAAACTTTAAAAGCTTCTCTTAAAAGAACTCTTAAACTTTTAAAACTATCAAAGAAGGCCTTGCCATTTAAAACAGTTCAATGGCATCAGACTGGGGAGGAAGCTCATTGGTGGAAGACTTTCCAGCAAATTCTAGGCTTTCAACTTTATGCCCCAGAATTCCCTGTCCTCAAAAAAGTTGGATTTTGATTGATATCCACAATTTTTGTTTCATCTCCTGATGTGCAAATCTCAAACTTCCTTTCCATTGAGATAAAGTAATATCTTAAAGCATAATTTGAAGGAAATGGATTGTTTTTCCCCCCAAAGGTAGAGTAAGCCACAGTATGAACCCATCTACTAGAGATCACTTTTATGGAATAAGGTAAAAATAAATCGTATACTAGAACGGGATTTACAACTGAGTGGAAGCTTTTATCTTGGATGACAGAAATGCAGCACTTCACACGTTAGAACCTGCTTTGTTAGTATATCCTTATTCTGAGGTGGACAGTATTCTGGAGGAGAATCCCAGGCTTTGAAGCCCTCCTCCCAGTCTCTTCCTGTACAGGTATCCAGGAGGGAATAATGAACAGGCTTTTCAAATTTCCATAAAGGTTTGCCTACGACATTTAAAAATTTGTTTTTAAGACTTAAATGCCCATTCCAAAACAATCACATCATATAACTTTCCACAAGTTACTCTAAGCAAAGAAGACCAAAGTGAGTTCTACTTATCAAACAAGGCTGGCTCAGAGAGAGGCAATCTTCCTACTTCGTTCTGACATGTCAGTTTTAATCTGAATCACCAAGGTGCTATCTACTTGTATCATTTTCCAACTAAGACTACAAATTAAAGTGTAGACTTTTATAGTCAGATCTTTGGCTTTTATTGATAGATGTTAAGAGATGTAAGAAACACACATTGTCGGGTAGGGACTTAGACACTATCCACAAGGTGGTAGTGGTAATAGTGGTAATCAAAGGTACTACTGCTCCCATGCACCTGGATCTTTCCAGTGCTTGCTTTTTCATACACATAAAGCCACATGAGATCCTTACGGGAAAAAAGCTCTTCGTGAAACTTCAAGTCTGATCCAGTCTTAACTCTGGTTGTCAGGAAACTCACAATAGACAATTGAACAGAAGAGGATCTTTGGATATGTGTGTACCTTTTTTTTTAATCTTGAACTATTATTTCTACTTACGTTTTCCCCTTTTGATTTAAAAATAACCACACAGCATTTTATTACTTTGCTATACAGTCTTCTAAGTGATTTAAAGGAGAGAAATGATAAAGAGAAAAATATTAGTAAATTTATATGAACCGAAAGAACTGGCTATTAATTTTTTCCCTATAGGTTTGATCCAAGGAACAAGCAAGCTGAAGTATGTGGAATGTTCAGTACCTGGGACACACAATGTCCTCCAACAAAGTTTAAGTTTGTCCTTCAAATAACTTCATCACTCATGGACCCTTGTTTGTCTGTCTTTACATAGTGAAAAACAAGCTTATCAGACATTGCAATACATTTTCTCACTCACCAGACTGCTCCTTTAGAAATCTGAGTATCTTTTCATATGGAGGTAGATAGCTTTTGACTTCTATATTAAGCTTCCATGATTAGTTAATGTATAAGAAAAGGTAATACTTTCTGTATAAAGTAGAAACCCCTCAAACAGGAACAAACACATTCAAATCAACAGAGTGGCAATGGGGTCATATATTTGGAAACAAGAAGATGAGTATGGTCAATGTAGATATTATATGTGTGAGTTTTTCTATAGTATAGGTCTCATCTTGGATGTCCATTTCAACAGCACTTGTAATAACTACATGAAGTGTAAACCTTAGAGTTCCAAAGTTATAGCTCTTTAGTATGAAAAAAATCCTACTCAGTTGGTAATACACACAGAGGTGGCTTGAAAAATGTGGGGACTTAGTATTTGTGAAGCCCTGGGTTCAACTGTTACACCTCCCTCCCGCCAAGAAGATATGAAATGACTAAAAAAAGAATATTTTTTGCATAAATAACAATAGGTTCTGCATGTCAGGATATATACAGACCCTTGGTAGACTACTTACCTGAGAAGAATAAAGCATCTGCTAAAGTTCAGGGAGTTGGCTGTGAGACTCTGTCTCCTAGGAATGTCAGATGCCGCGCCCAAAAAGTGTCACTAACATTACTGTCTAAATACAGGAGACATGCCAAAGTGATGGAGGAAAGTCCACGAAGTTTCAACCCTTCACAAAGAACTACAGGCAACTAAGGAATGCTAAGAGTGGGGAAAAGTCTTCCCTGGGGAAAAGCACAATTGTCTATCCAATACCAAATGATCAGCCCTGAAAACATACATATGAGTAACATCATAACAACATAACTGGATAGACAAGTTGTACTTAGGATACACACACACACACACACACGCACGCACGCACGCACGCACGCACGCACGCACGCACGCACGCACACGTGCGTGCATAGGTACACATACAATAACAATGGATGATAAAGAGGCCATGGATTTGAACACCCATATAGAAGGGGGGAGAAAGGGGTTAGGGGGATGTTGGCCTGGAAACCAGGAAAGGGAATAACATTTGAAATGTAAATAAGAAATGCCCAGTTTAATAAAGATGGAAAAAAAAAAAGGAAAGAGACCAAGGAGGAGTATATGGGGAGGGGAACACCCATAAAGAAGGGGAGAGGGAGGGATTAGGGGGATGTTTGCCCGGAAACCGGGAAAGGGAATAACACTCGAAATGTATATAAGAAATACTCAAGTTAATAAAGAAAAAAAGGGTTGGAGGAGGAAAGAAAAGGAAGAAAATGATATAATGAGATTAGAACTTCAAAAATAATGAAAAAATACAAATTAAAAAAAAATAAGGCATGAGGCTTGATTGCCGCAAATTAAGGGAGAGGGAATGAGTTTTAGGGTCTCTCTCTCTGTCTCTCTCTGTCTGTCTCTGTCTGTCTCTGTCTCTCTCTCTCTGTCTCTCTCTCTCTCTCTCTCTGTGTGTGTGTGTGTGTGTGTGAAGATGCTAACCAGTGATGAACTAATGGTGGGAAAATATGTGTGAAGTATGCATGAGATTCCCACACGGTTAGCTGGAAGATGCGACCATCTATTCTGAATACTTAGAATACTTAACTACACCATGAAGGACAAGTCCATGCATACCATACAGAAATTCTATGAAATCTAAAAATAAATGACTGATAAAAATCTAATCATAGAAATACAACTTTGGAACAATGGATATAAATCTATTTATGTATTTTAAATCAAATAGTGCCATTAAGGAATACTTCCATGAACCAACTGCAATAACTTCACCATAATATAGAACGGTTTCTTCCATGAAGCAAAGATGGGCTATCTTTATTACTCATGTTGACTCTTTTTAAAATAATTTTTAGTTTTTGGAATTTCATACAATGTATTTTGATCATTTTCACTTTCCTTTGCCCAATCCGTCTCAAATTCAACACCACCTAACTTCATTCTCTCTAAAACAAACAAAAACTAAAACCCAAAGTAAAAAGCACATACAAAACAATCACAGGTCTGATTTGTGTGGGAAGGCTGAAACTATGTGCCCTTTTTTCCTGTACTAGAAACTTGCTTGACTTGAGCAGGTTTCATGTATACTGTCACAGTCACTGTGAGTCGTATGTTCATGTAACCTGTGGTATCTCAGAAATACTGTTTCCTAGGAGTCACTTACCACCTCTGATTCTAAGTCTTTCTGCCCTGCTTCCGTGTACAGCCTAGAGTCTCCACAGAGACACGCAAACAGGCATCCCACTCAGATCTGAAGAACCCCGTCTTGTTCTCTGCACAGTGGCCAGCTGTGGGTTTGTGCTAACTGCCGTCTACAGAAGCAGCTTCTCTGCTGAGAACTGAACAGTGCCCTCATCCATGACCGCAGCAGTACACGTCACCAGGAGCCATTTTACTCAGCAGAATAGTGGTAGCAGGTGCTCCCCTCCAGGTCTCTGCCTGAGTTTCACCTTAGTTTCCTTTTATGAGGGATTAACTTGGGAGATAAATTTTTCCTTCCACCAACCTGGCTTTGGTCAGTGTCTCAATCCCATTAACTGAAACCAAACCAGAACAGAAGTCTATCTTGGGGAGTGAGGAAGATGAAGGTACACTGAAGAGTAATATTCAGACATGCATAAAAGTTTACTGATTATAATTTATAAAAACTTTTACCTAAGAATATAACCAGAATAGCTTTAGATGAATTGGAAAAAACGAAGGCAACAGAGAAAGGGATAGCCATGTCAGCACATCAGGGAGGCAGCACATATGAAGGCAGTGCAAATGAAACCTACACACACTAAGAGGCACAGTCCCAGCAGGCTATCTTGTCTCCAAATGCAGCTTCTGGTACACAGATTGGACTACCTTTAATTAAGTTCTTGGCCAAAGGGGCCCCATGGGGAATCCCTAAAGAAGCCAGGCTGTTGCAGACTATAGGTTGTTCTCCACAAACTGACAGCCAAGCCCCGCTATGAAGGCAACACCTACACAGCTTATTGAACATGGAGATGCTGAGTCAGTGGCTACACACAGTCTTCACCCTTCATGTATCTATGTACAGGAACATAACCTGCTCACTTGCAGAAGTGAGATGCAAAATACCAAGTCAGCCCCAAATCCTTTCTCTACGATGGTGACTGCCTGCAAGATAAAGCTGGAGGTACGGGAGTAACCAAGCAATAACTGATTCGACTTTAGGGCCACTCCCCAAGATGGAGCCTATACCTGACACTGCTTAGGTGACTAAAAATATGACACTAAAAAGCCCAGGAACCCATGGTAAAACCAACTAACACTGGTCTTAACAATGAAGAAAAAGTAGGAATAAAATGACCCCTACTGAAATCTACCACACCCATAGACCAGTCCGTTGTTCACTGATCAAAGAAGCTTCCTGTTGTAGCAGGTGGGAACCAATACAGACCTACAGCCAGACATTATAAAACAAGTGGGACACTTGGGAACACTCAGTCCTAAAAGGGGTGTCCCCACCACATCCTTCCCTTCAGAGCCCAGAGAACCCCATGGAAGTGGAGATGAAAAGAGAGTAGGAGCCAGAGGGGCTGGAGGACAGCAAGAGACAAGGCCCCTAATAAACAAGGCCACAGCTCAGATGGACGCCCAGAGACTGAAGCAGCATGCCTGTGAGTCTGCACCAGGTCTTCCGCACACACATGGCCTCCGGGTTAGTGTTCTATGGGGTTCTTGAGTGTGCAAATGGGTCTCTGATTCTTGTGCTTTCTCTTGGGCTCTGTTTGTTTCGTTCCTGTTGGTTTGCTTTATCCAACTTCAATATGATAGTTTTTTGCTTCATCTTATTAATTTGTTATATTGCTTAAAAGAATGAATGAAAGAAAGAAAATCTGGCCACTAGGGTAAAGGTTAACAACTGAGCACTTACACCTGCTGGGAGGAAAAAATGTTTTTCCAAAAGAGTAATATCAACAAAACAAAACAAAACAAAACAGAGTAATATCAGGTATATCAACCATGCCAGGCCAGGCCTCATGCTCAGGAGAGGTTGACCAACAACATATAATGGACTCCACAGTTTTTTGGTGTGTGCTTTGATTTACTCTGTGTGTGTGTGTGTGTGTGTGTGTGTGTGTGTGTGTGTGTGTGTGTGTGTGTTTGCATTGGGATTTTGTTCAATTTTGAGAAAGAACTTAAGTTCAGTGGGTAGGGAACAGGAGTGGATCTGGAAGGACTCGGCGGAAGAATATGATCAAAATATATTTACATTTCATAATTGTTTAGAACAATAAAAATATAAAATATGATATATTTTAGAAAAACCTAGCATTGTCTAGAAGCTTTAGAATTATTCATAATACACAACACAGCAAGGCAACTCAGTAAGCCAGAGAAGATCATATACAAATGTACCATGACATAGACATTTAGAGGAATGTACTGAGAAGTTGTGCTTATATTAGCTATTGACTGAAGATAACCCAGAAATTCCATTAACAGAAGAAAGTTTTTTAAAAAATTATAGAATGTTCACTTAATGAACTCTATGTACACACAGAATAACACAATGGGTTTATACAAATGAATGTAACTTAAGAACACCCAGAAACAGAGTTTAAAATTTCAGTTTAAAGCAGGCAAAGCTTAGCTATCTATCCTACTGAGCAATTCCTATTCAGTGAACTATATTAAAAAAACAAAAAACAAAAAAACAAAAAACAAAGATAAAACCAATAGAATAGGAATACAAGTAGTTATGAAGGAGGGCACGGGGGATTTGCAGCAGGCTGGCAAAGTCGTGTCTCAGTCTGGATGATGCAAACTAAGCTAGCTTATGTTCATAATTATTTGCTGATATTGCATATTTATTCATACACTTTATGAAAATTATACTTCATATTTATGAGTCAAAACCCTTGAGAACTATAAAATGTTGAGTAACTACAAAAGAATTGAATCATTATTACAGAGATTGATGATAGATAAATATTCACCAAACACCATCTATAAGGTAGAAAGTAAGCTAGGCATGAAGGACATGACATACAAAGAGAGGCAGTCAGATCCAATAAAAGATCGGGAGGAAAAGGTTATATAATCATAAAAGTCATCAAACTAAATACCTGTTGTGAATGCTATGAAGGCAAAGTTCTTAATACTTCCAGAGAAAGTGCTGTAAGACTGTCAAGAAGTCTTTACTGAAATATACAATTTGATCTGTTGCAATGAGAATTACTAAATTAATTAATTAAAGTAGAGAAAGGAGGCAAGGGTTTCAGGCATATGCCAAAGAACTAAAAGCAATAACTACATGTCTTATTTTGGTTTTGGTTCTCTGAGGCAAGGCCTCATTGCTGTAGCCAAGACTACTCTCTAACTGCTACAGAGTCTAAGTTCACCTTGAACTCAGACCTTCCTGCTGTAGCCTCCTAGCACTGTGTTTATAAGGATCTCCCCCTATGTCCAGGTTTAGTGCCTTTAATAAAGAGTGCTCCACAGTACAGCTGGAAGAGTAGATCTGAAGTACTTTAAATATTATTAAGAATTCTAAATTCATCCAAGAGGCAAATGGAAGTCACTGAAAAATATTTTGGATGAGATTAAAAAGAGGTTTAAACTTCTTGCTGTTCTTCCAGAGAACCTGAGTTCTTATTACCCATGTCAAGTGGCTCGTGCCTGCCTGCCTGTACCTCTGGCACCAGGGGACGTGATGCTGTCCTCTGGTCTCTGAGAGTACCTGAACACATGTGGCATACATACAAACACTGACACATACACATAACTGCACATCATCTTTTTTTTTTCTCTAATGAAGGTAACTAGTTTATTTAACACACAAGGATCTATAATCAGAAGCAGAAGCAAAACTAAGAAGGGTCCCATAAGGGAAAATATCAGAGTAGTCATCCAAGGAGATCTACTAAACCAGCTCTCGAACCATCCCTGATGTGCTTCTCGGTCTCTCTGTCTTTTGTCTAACCTTTCTCTAAGTTTACTCATGGAGTCTTTAATTACTCCTGAATGGTCTACATAGAAGCAACATTCTTCTTTTACTGTAGCACACAGACCTCCTTCTTTAAGGAATATCAGGTCTAATCTTCTCCTATTCTGAAGGACTACCTCTGAGAGGGAGGTTAGGGATTCTTGGAGGTCAGTTAAAAAGTCTTTTTTACTCTTACATAAACATAACTGAACAACATCTTAAAAAGAATGTTTTAGATGCTATGTTAAAGAATCGTTTTTAAGAAGCAAGCCTCAACAGGCGACATGAAAATCGGGAAATGATTATGGCTTTCTGTGTTAGTCAGACTTGTTGCTGTGACAAAATATCTAATATAATGACTTAAGAGAAGAAAAGGTTTATTTTGGCTCACCGTTACCATTTTCAGTCTCTATTCAGTTGGCTCAACTGTTCTGGTCCTGAGTGTATGCAGAAGGAAAACTGTTACTTAATGGCAGTCAGGAGGCAAGTGCTAAACTAGAAAGAAATGAAGGAAAAACACCCTTCAAAGGCACAGTGGATTGCTTCCTTCAACCAGGCCAAACCTCCCATACCTTAATGCCACCACATTAAAAATCCAACAATGGAGCAATCCATGAAGTCACAGCTCCCATAATCAGATCTACTAGTTAAACCCGTCCACACATGAGCCTTTGGGTGACAACTCTTCATACCCAAACTGTACCCAAAAGGTAAAGAGAGTGATAGCCGATCTACTGGAAATATTCAAATGTATTTATGAAGGCAGTATCTACATACTATAGTGATGTTACTTGAGCAACTGAAAAATATCAAGGAAGACAGAAAGAACCAAGTGAGGATGCAAACAGAAAGATAAAATCGGAGCGATGTACCTGTATGACACATAACCAGAAGTTACTGTGCGTGTATGCAGCTGGAAAGGGGGAATGGTTGGAATCAGAAAGGAGTTGCATATAGATGAGATTTGATTCAGCGAAAATGGGTAAGAGTACTTAAGAAACTCCAAAGAGAAGGTGGGGGAAGGAACAGAGCCGGTTATGTAAGAACCTGCTATGAGCAGACAGGAAATGAGGAGACTGAGAAGAAGCCAGCACAGAGAATTGATTCTACATCAGTGGCAATAACCATATGATAATGCTTATGAGGAGAAGACTTTATTTTACGTGTTGAAAATATAATAGATTTAATTCATAAATATTACATAAAATTCATTCTTAAGTAATGAATTCTGGACGGGCTTTCTTTAGCCTTGTTTGTTATCATGCTTTCTCTAACTTTCTTGGTGAGATCATCTTCTGAATGGGGAACTTCCCCAACATTTGATCACTTTCATAACCTATGTACTAGCGAAGTGATAAACGATTTCTTTTAGGATTTTATGTTTTTAAATTGTGAGTCTCTCTCTCTCTTCCTCCCTTCCCCCCCCCCCTTGTTGGCCTGTACTTTTTATATCTTTGGAGCCTCATTCCTGTATATGACTCAGGCGGGCCTCAAACTCATAATGCTTCTCCGTCTCCCAAGTGTTGCAGTTACAGGTGTAACCATGAACCAATGCCCTTTTGATTTTCTTCTTGCAAGTTACAGGACAATTTATTGTTAATCTCTGCTTCTAAAGTTCACTTCCTAAAGCATAGTTCATAACCACTTTTTAGTCTTTGTAGACAGACAGTAGCTCTCAAGAGTCTACAATCTTTGACGAGCTTTGATGTGCAAATGACTCTTCTGAGATGAGGATGTGCAAGCTAAGCTTCTGGTGTGATGTGTTGTAAAGCAAATGGGCACAACCCTGCCCTTATGGGACTTTCTGGGACCTTATGGGACTGTTAAGGAGAGCCTGATGGGAACCCACCAACAGGGCACACAATGTAATATTAGAGAATGCTAAATGCCATGGAGGAAAGAATTAAATAGGTCCATAAACCAAACACACATTACAACATTCCCAACGTCCTTCCTCCTTCAGTCTCTCAATCCGGTTTTACACATATTTTTATTTATGACCATATTTTTTATGTTTTATATTTTATTTCTTTTCTTTTTTTTTAGTATGTGCTTTTTACTGGTTTGTAAATTCACAAAGCAGGGACTGTGCCTTTTAATATTCCTCCAGCTCCTCATTCTTGCATGTAACATTTATTTTCTAGTTGTTATTCTTCTTAAAAGAAGCTATGAAAAATTAATTCACTCTAAAGTTTATTGGATATGAATTAAAAATGCAAACAATTATCCAATTTGTAAATTATCATTTATAGGGACAGTAAATAGTAAGATCACAAGAATGATTATCATTTCTGTCCTTGGCTAGATAGCATGCCACTTTTATCAGGAGGCTCAATATAGTCAAGTTACGATATCTAGAAAAATGATAAACTCCACTTGTTTCCTCTTTGATCCCTAAGTATAGTTGCTGTTTTCCATATGTTTTTCATGCCCAGAACTCTCAAACAACAACTAAATAACGAACCAATCATAAGGTTACGAAAATAAGTTTTAAGACTAGAAAAACTGACTAGCTGATCAAAGAACCGAAGCCTGAAGCCCCTGTGAGAGCAGCAGTCTCTGCCAGAGAAGCAGGCCTACTGGAATGCTGTTCAGACAAAGTGCCTTGATATACTGCCCATCCTTTCTGGACCAATCCTAGCCTCTCTAAAACTAGCGCCCATTTTACAGATAAGAAAACTGATACCCAGAGATGATGTGATTTGTTATTATTTGTAAAAATCATAAAAGCAATAAAAAGCAAAAGAGGATTAGCATAAAAGACTAAGGCCATTTGTGCAGTTAGAAGTCTTCTCACTAACACATTTTTCAAAATGAGCTCCAACAAAATCTGTATGAAGCAAAAAAGTCTAAGAGGATTAAGCAGGATTCCTTACATTCTGAAATATGCAAATGGCCCCATGGCCTCCTTAGGAAATGCAGGCAGGATTCCCAACGTTTGGAGCAAGGCTTTGTCTGTATTTTCCCTTTTGTTTTATTACTGAAGCAACACAGAAAACTACATAGGAAACTGAAACCTGACTCCTTTGTCTTTAACTTATTTTTATTTCATTAAAACTCTCTAAGCTTGGACTACACTTTCTAAAAATCATTCTTTTAACCTTCTGAATTGATTTTTGCTAATTTATTAAACAACACTCCTAATTTACAGATAGTTGTGTGCTATCTGGATTAGTGAAATGCCAATATTTTGAAATACTAGTTGTTGAATATGAATTTTTAAACATATAAAAACTGTATCTGTACCAAGTTAGAGACCGAACAAGGGGGGGGGGGAGAAACCAACAAAAACTACTGAGTCTTTATCCACATTCTTTTTTTTTTTTTTTTCCTTTATCCACATTCTTAACTATGTTTTAGTCTAATTTCATGATGGAGGCATTTCTTGAATCTGCATTTCTGGTAAATATATTTAAATTTAAATTTTTACTTTGACAACAGGAATATTTGATTTCAACTGAATTAAAACAAACTGTAAAAAAAAAATCAATAACAAAGAGGACAAAGTAGTTTGCGTTTGTGATTAAAAATAGGTACAAAATGCTACTGGTTATCCAGGATCTGCTGTAAACAGGTCAGTTCAAGGTCCCAGGTAAACATCTTGTTTGTGTCCTGAAGCCTTGTTTCTCCATGCTTCTGCTCTCAGTAGGGTCCTCCTACTCCAGCCTAAACATAGGGCCACTGCACCCTATCGATCTCCTTTAAATCTCCAGAATAATACATTTCAAGGCAACACAGCAGAAGCCGACTAAAGCCCTTTAATTACATCACTGCTGAAAGGAAATCATTGATCAATGGCATTGTGGGAAAATAAACTGCCCCCCAAACCAGATCAAAGTCAATAAAATAGCTGACTAGCCGCCCCATGTGGGACTTCCGCTAGATTAGTGCTCATGGACAAGCAGGAGAGGATCTAATGCATGCTGCTTACTATCTTTTTGAAGCACTCCCTGGCAGGTGTCATGCTCTGAGCATGGTTTTTGATTACTCTAATTAAATATAATATTATCAACAGATCTTCATATTGATCCTTAAAATCCCCCCATTCTAAATGAAAAATTAAAAGCCTAGACCCAGGGCTCCATGGGGTAGCAAGTTATTTAAATGATTTGGACCTGTAACAACTTCCTATATTAATTTAATATTTATCAATAGTAAGATACCAATTACTTTAGGAACTTTAAGATAAAAAACAAATAATTTTAAAAATTTCTTTCCTTGAGGAAAATTCTTTTCAGTTTCCATGAAATTACATTCTTTCATTAACGTCTCAATGAATAATTTTCCATATTAAGTCTTGTTAACGATGATGATGAAAACTCTCACCATTCTTTATTGGTGGTGTTAATTAAATCTGTTACCCAATATATACAATAACACAGGGCAAAGTTTTTTTTCTCAGGCAATTAGTTCAGAAAACTATTTTTAATACCATAGATTTAACAATAATTTATAAACATCTGTCTGTTTTCAAATAGACAATATTATTTAAATAGTTGTAATTTGAATGCATTATAAATTATTTCCTTCTATTTCATTAGAAATAATCTTTAAACAAATTTCAAAGCCCCAATCTCGTTTCCAAAGTGTACAAATTCAGAAAAGGAAATATTTAAAACTTATTAACTTAGAATTTTGAGAACTGCATTAATAAAGTGCACTGTTCCTTAAAGTCAGCTGAGAGTACAGTCTGCATCAATTCAGAGTCGATGGTAACCTAGACGGTCAGCTACAGCACTCGTTTATGGGTAATATTTAGTGAGTGATCGAGCAAAAGCTAACAGCCATGTCTTCTTTTTCCCATGCTACATTTCTTCTTATTCATTCCCTATTCCCTCAGGTGGCTCTCACTGCTAAAGCCCAAATGGCATCAACCTGTTGTTTAGCACATCTATGAAAAGGCTAGCCTGCTGGCTAATTTATCAAGGGATTAAAGCCCTGAAACCACTTCAATCTGTTACTTTGTTTCCATGTAAAAGCCTTACCCAGGACAACAGTTCCTCATGTTAAAATGGAAAATCTCTTTAAAAAGAAAATAAATATCAACATAGGAACTGTTTAATAAACTGCATAGCAAAAAAAATATTTTATACCCTGCAATGATGTTATGAAATTATACCGTTAGTCTTCAAGTCCTGCATTATTAAGAATTTTTGTGCGAAATGTTTACCATGTTCATAACATGTTCATAAAATTAACACAGGTAGGTGGTAATGGTGGTACTGACGTTGGTGGAAAAAGGAACATGTAGCAATTGCTTATTTATGTGCAAAAATCATAGCTTTGTGGCAATATATTTTTTGTGAAA
This sequence comes from Rattus rattus, assembly GCF_011064425.1. Taxonomy (NCBI): domain Eukaryota; kingdom Metazoa; phylum Chordata; class Mammalia; order Rodentia; family Muridae; genus Rattus; species Rattus rattus. The sequence goes on from NC_046156.1 coordinate 87,999,815, forward strand.
GGCATGAACATCTTCCTTTTGTTGTTTGTTTGATCATTTAAAAGATAAAAATAACCATGGTGTTATTTTTCTCTAATGATGTCTTTATTCATGAAAAGCATTATAATAGTTAACACAAAATCTGTGCTAATTGGGCATTGAAAAAGAATTCACGACCTGACCTGGGAGCAAACTGGACAACCTGGAGAACACAGTGAACCTGTATTTATGATTCATTGGAGAATAAACCACCTCGATGCCAGTGCATATTCAGCATATCCTTGCTGCTGCCAGTAAACCTGTGATACAAGCGACGCTAGGACTGTCCGATTAAAACAAAAGTGTATATTAAAGAAGGGAATTCTACTGTAATCCCAACTTTCTATTTAAATATCTTCCAAGCAAGCTGCAAACAAATGTCAAAAAATGTACTAGACAAGCCATTATTTCTCAATATTTCATTAATGTTTATTTATTTAAAATCCTAAGAAGGGAGAAAAGCATGACACCAAGACACTCAACAGCTAAATCATGAGGAATTTTATAGTTTGTAGCGAAGACCTGGAGTAGAGCATCCAGAGAAGACAAATATTACCACTCGTGTCTTCATTTTTTTCCTATCACAACTACTGTCCCTTGTACTTAGTGGTGCCAGCAGCGCAGATTTGCTGGAATGAAAAACAATGCCAGCAATAGATGTGTCAGTGCCAAGGGCTTAACAGAAAATGAACGTGCTCTAAGTTAGGATCTGTGTGATATTCAGATTCAAAGTACTTCACATAAGGACAGGACACTCAAGGTCCCATTTCAATCACAATTTTATTATAGCAACAAATATGAAATTCTGATTGCCAATAAAAATACAGAATTTGATGTACTTCTGTGCAAAATTCATGGCCTTGAAAGATATTCTGCAAGCTGTCACCCCCAAGGACCATAATGGATTTGTCTTTAAAGAAAAATGTTTACAGTAAGAATTACCAAATATATTTTATGTATGTTTTCACACTTTAAATCAAGAATCATGAACTATATTTCCAACTTGACATTTATTGACAGAGTTCACATTAAGTAGAATTCTGAGAAGCTCCTTAATCAAGTTTTATAGTAATAAAATACATTTTAAGTATTTTCTTTCCACAAGACTAATGTGAAATTTCTTTCTTATATAGCTTATATCACAGACTGTTATACAAAATTTTATAAGATCCAGTTAGTCATTAAAACTGTCTCCTGATAAACTGAACATAAAGCAGAAACATGCACTATATTAATATTACTTATAAAACAACTTTCACTTTATTCTTTAGGCAAAGCAGACAATTTTTATGGATTTTAATTATTTAAAAGGAGCCAAGAAGGACATCAGCTAGAAAAACAAGGTGGCTTTCCATGCCAACATCTCCAGTATGATTTATTTCATAACAACAGACCTCAGCAGGTATAAACTGCTAAATGTTACTTCTGGTTAAAATAAACCTTGAGGTGATCACTTCTTTTTTGAACTTAAAGAATTAGTGCATTTAAAAACTGTTTTAATTTAGATAAAAAGAAGCAGCAGCAGCAGCTTTCCCATGGTGAATAGTTTCTACCAAATCCCCTAAGTCACTCAAACCAGGCTGTTTGGGTCTCCAAAGGAAGCAGAACACTGGATGTAAAGCTTCAACGAACGTATTACACAGTCCTCCAGTCCATTAAAGGAAGTAATTCAATCAGCTATAGTTTCTCAGGAAAATCTCATTCAGAGAAATTTTATTGCCAGCTATCTAAATAGTAAATACCTATTACCCTCTCAAAATGAGTTTCTGCTTGCCAAGGGCAAACCCATTGCTGCTATTGTAGAGCTCTGTCAGAGAGACAAGAAGTTAAAAAGGTTATAAAGATACCATTAATGTCATGGGACTGTCTTGTCGGGCCTCAGAAATGCTTAGTAATTGAGGGTTTTATTCAAAGTGTATTAGCACCCATATAAACAGTACAGTTAATACGATGCTTTAGGCTTTATTTTGTTACAGCCCAGAAAAATCACCTACAAACAGCTGAATACTGTAAATGTATCTGCTGGAGAGCACCACTCATTTTATCATCTGGTTCTAGCTTGATTCTTCGAAGAAAATGTCAATAAAATATACAGCTTAAAGGCAAATCTAGATGCAACCAATGAGAATATCAGAGAAAAGGCCTGGCAGTGTGCAACTGAAAGAAGCCTAGGCAACGAGAAAGGCAAATGGTCTTTGTTTGAGTCACAGTGACCAATTTAAAAAGAAACTGCCATAACTTCACTTCTATTAATGCTAATTAACACACAACACTATGACTATTGTGCTCAAATAATCCACAGATCGGATCCACCCCGCCCTACTACCCCTCATCTTGACTTCTTCTTCTTCTTTTTCCTAACTCAAATTGAGTTCAGTTTGTTCTGCCCATATACTCCTACCTACAAGGTGCCAATGCCTTTAAAGAAGAAGACTGGTTTTCCTTCCCCTGGAAGTCATGAGTTGTCCTCAGGTCCTCAGCTGGGGGTGAAGGCTCATGAACCTCTCCCCCTTCCATGGTTGCTCTCATCCATGCAACCACAGCTGCTGCAAGTCCGTAAGTAGAGATCTTGTCATGTTTAGAAGACAGTTGTTCCCATGTCCTCCCCAACCTCTTATTCTTATTTTCTTTTGTCCCCTTTTCAAAATGGCCCTTAAGCCTTATTCTCTGTACCTTGAACAGTTGTGATAAAGCATGGTGTTACTTGAAATAAAGCCAAAATGATTTTTCTCTGCACACTGGCAAAAGACATTACTGCATAGGTTTCCACCAACCTTGACTAGCCTTTTCTATATAATTACTAATCACAGAGATCTTACATATCATAATTTCTTTGTCATTTGAAGGGAAAAAGTGATTAAGAAATTATGCTTCTGGAATCCACACATTTAATTTACTAAATGACTACAGATGCTGGCGACTATGCAATAGTTAATTCTTCTTAGAAAGTAAAAACATTCAAAACTTGGTATTACTTATTAAATTATTTAGCTTTCATGCAATCTTTTTAAAATTAATTTTTTCCTAGTATGTATACATATATATGTATATGTATATATATATATATTTACTGTACAAAATAGGTCTCCTTACAATATTTTCATACACGTGTATAGTGTACATCAATCTGGTCTCCAATCAGATATTTTCCATTTCTATTCCAATCCAGAACTAATCAAAGAAGCAAATATGAGAAGCTGTTCTCTATGGCAGTCTAGGAAACAGATCAGAGCACCAGTAGGACCAAAGGCAGCAATAAACACAATGGCAGGGCCTTTTTCTCTGATGGCATTCTTCCTCTGAAAACTGGGAGAAGACGTTTGCCAGGCATATAAGGCTACAGTATTTTTAACCTTCTAATCTTACGAGTTGAGTGATATCCTGTCCCTACACTTCAGAGAAAGGAGAACTGAGCATCCTTGTGTATTAAATTATTTGTGACCATCTACATCCATTTAAAGCTAGATTAAGTTATAAGTTAGCTGACTAATCCAGGTGTGATGCTCCACATTCGTAATCTTTGTGTACAAGAAGAGACAGGAGTAGTCAGGCTATACTGGGCTAAGTATTAGGATCCAGCTTCAAAAATGGGGACGGGGTAGTAAATGACTGCATCAATGAAAAAAATTAATGAATGGTTTGAACACCAACTCTCTTTTAAATTTAGTAAAATTTGCACATAATTCAAATATAGACTGTAAATACAAGTATATATGTATAAAATGTGTGTATAGGCACAAATGAATACATATATGTAGCATTTTATTTTCAAAACTTGGCTACTACTACTACTACCATTATCCTAAAAGTTAACAATTTTCATTTAACCAACAATGTTGAACTTAGACTGGAATCTGTCTCAGCAGAGATGTTTAAGGATTTCTTGAACTCTTACCACGCGTGGTGATGTGGATCCTGCACTGAACACCTTAGACATGACGTGACCCGTAGGCTGTAGTAAGTAATGAAAAGAGACTGCTGATGTGCCTTACGATGGGCGGAGGAGGCTTCTTTGAGGAGCTGAAAACCTTCATCATCATCAATCTATAGCTCTTTTCCCATTATAGTTGGAATAACTACTCAGAAACTTGTATTGAAACTGAATTCTCTGTGCAACTGGATTAAGAGGTAGGATGTTTGGAGTAACTAAGGCATAAGGGTTCTGGCCTCATAGACTGTTTTAGCCCTGATAAAAAATCTAGAGGGAACAAGCTACTCCTCTGTCTTTTGTCCTCTGAAGTCTTCTACCATGTGAAGATGCAGTGGTCCAAGTTGTTATCTTTAAAAAAAGATGTTATCTGGGACTTCCATATACCAAACTTTCTGATACCTTGAACTGGAAGTTTTCAGCTTCAAATCTATCAAAAACGAATCACCTGGACTCGGGTATTTTGCTATAGCACTAATACTCCATGGACATTTCATGGAAGCAGCACACATGATTTTGATGTGTCTGGAAGACTCCTGCTTTTGTGAACCTAGATGCTCACAGGAACCTAAAGTTCACATGCTACTGTCTTTTTGCCTCCTCTATTTCTTCTTCCCTCCCTCCCATCATAGTCTCACTGACTACCTAACACTTTCTGTCCCTCCCTTCCAGTTCACAGACACCCAGCCACATGATTATCCCACCCCAAGTTTCACACAGTCATAAGACTCGTCTGGACTTAGTCCTTTCACTTTGCTTTAACAAAGCACCCAAGGCAGGGGAATTCATATGAAAAGAGGGTGACTTGGCTCACAGCTCTTAAGAAGAGAAGTCTAAGACTTTAGGGCTCCGGCTGTCCCACTTCTCCTACAGGTCTCATGCTGTTTCATGTGTGCAGAACAAGAACAGCAGGATTGAGGGAAACCACTGAAGCCACTACAGGAGGAGCAATAGCCCACTTAGTAATGGGAGATGGCATTTAGGATTCAGGTGCCAGCTCTTTCAGTGGGATCCAGCACACATCACTGCTGCACTGAAAAGTTAATCCTCGATGTCAGATATGGAGGAGATTCACTAACTACATTTAAACCACTGTCCACTTAATCTCCAAGCTCAACTCTCACTGGCCTTGTCCTTTTTATACCACTTTCATTCCTGAGCTTACCCAGGCTCTAAAATTCTTTATCATTTTCTATGTATTATCAGCAATTTATCTTTTTCATTTCTTTGGCACCAATTCTGAATCACAAGTGAGTGATGTCTAATGGAGGATACTTTATATGACTCAAACATGTAAAGTATCAATGTATTAAAAAGTGAATTTATTTCAAACAGCTAAAAAAAGTCAGTAGCACACTTTATTATTGACTTAATTTATGCAGAGAAATTGGCTTTCCATTAGTATAAATGTTTACCACTCATTATTCTGAGTGAAAGAAAAAAAAACCCTAATACTTTAAATCAAAACCAAGACAATATAGCCTCCCAAAATACTTTAAAATCAATATTTCTATTAATTACTTTAACAGCTGCCATTCTTATGTTAGAACTTGATAAAATTAAAAATTAAACTATTATTATATTTTAGATTAGTTGACGAATGTTCTTCATGTGAACATAGAGGTCATATAGTGTTAAACATGAATTGACTTAAGAGTATTCCTACATCATACTTCTGTTAAATCTAATATTTTTACATGTATAGTGTCTATATTAAGACACCCTGGCTACGTTTTCTTTCGTTATGCCTGGTTTAACTGTGTTGCTGAGGAGAACCCTGAATTTCAGCCTCTTGGCTGTTTCCTGAGTGCTAGAATTACTGACATGCACCACTACATCCACGGTATGTGGTGCTTTCGACTGATCAGGGCCCTGTGTGTGCTGGGCAAGCCCTTTATGAACTGAGCTACACCCCAGCCTCACAATGGTTAACTCTAGTAGAGGAAGGTAGAAGAGAATCTGGCTGAATCAAAATTACCCTCCTAGACTGTAATGGAAGCCTTTCACTTGCTCCTTGGTAAGGAGAGCAAGCAATTGGTCCCAGTGCTTGACAAATATGAAATCAGAGTATAAAATGAGGACATATAGAGTATACCATAATTTATATTATTTCTTAAGGATGATTAGACAGTACTTAAATGTCTGTCTGATATGTTCATTCTAAAGTTAAAAAACCTACCAAAGTACTATTTTATAATTGGCAGGTATTAACTTATTATTAGGGTCCAGTGGAGCTCTATCAGGAAAAGTGGGAAGTGGTAGCCTTTTCAGAATCCAGGATTAAAAAAGACTTATTTTTAAATGTGTTTTTCAATTATAAATGGTCCCCAATTTACATTACACTTGTAATTCAATGAATTTGCCTCTACTGACTTTCTGTGAGACACATCTGAAACTAGACATTTTTGAAATGTCAAAGCTTCATTTTAGCTGTGATCTGACCCACAAAGACCTTTTCACTGAGTCAAAACGTCATTCTATTTTATTATTCTTACTTCTGTTGGCTTTGGCTTCTGCCCTGAACATGATAGGTCTATTCTTTGATACTCAACACTCACCATCCCTTACAAAGAAGGAACAGCAACAAACACTTTTAATTTCTGTTAAAAAACATATCCCCTGAGATCTGGAAAGAGAAGATATAAAAGAAGATGTCTACTCCCAACTCGTATAGAGTAAAAGGAAGCCAAGTACATCTGGACAAAGTGATTTTAATTTTACCTAGGCCTTTTAGTTTTTAATACAGCATCCCTAACATACTGTCGGAATGTGGGTCATATAGATCACTCACTCACTGTCTCCAAACTGGCATTTTTAACAAACTTTCATCATGAATATTTTCAAAAATTAAAAGTGAGAAACAACTACTTCTTTGACGAATCAGTAAAATTGTTATTCACCATGACGTTTAGTTGGTCTTCTGTTAGTTTAATATAGTGTAGATATTTTATTTACTTTGTCATACTGTAAAAAGGAAACTACATGCGATGTTATGCCTACTGAAGAACAGTAGTAACTAAATAGCTATAGAGGAGGGGAATATGATTATGAATGTTGCGGCATCGCATGGTCTGTGATCCAGAACTAAGTAACAAGGAAAAAACAAGAGAGAGAGCTGCTTACTAGCATTAATTCTCTCTGTTTTCTGACTGGATGCATGGATACCCTTCCTTATGCTTCCGCTATCCCACAAAGGCTGTTTTTGCTGAACCACCTCCTCTTCAGATGGGATAACTCTTTAAACTGTGGGCCAAGACAAGCCTCTCCTTCTGTTGCTCTCAACAGGGATTTCTGTAATGTGAACAAAACAGGAACCAACAGATATGGTATGTCACATTTGTGTGCCATGCAGAAGTACTGGTTTTAAATTAAGTTTAGTTTATGTCTGTGAATTTTCTGCGTGTGTGTGTGTGTGTGTGTGTGTGTGTGTGTGTGTGTGTGTGTGTGTGTGTGATGCGAATGTCTGATGCCTATGCAGAGCAAAAAGGGTATCAGATTGGCAGAGCCATGGGTTGTTGTAAACCACCATGTGAGGATAGGAAATTGAGGATAGATCCTGTGAAAGAGAAACACATACTCCCAATCAATGAGACATCTCTCCACTCCCCAGAAGTACTGCTTTGTATTCTACTGATTTTTGCATCTGTGTGTATGTGGAGTATGTGTATGTAGCTGTTGTGTGTGTGTGTGTGTGGTAGGGGTGTAGACCAATATCAATTGTAGGCACCAGCTGTCTTATTTTTCTTTCACTGCCTGGAAGTCACTCAGCAGGCAAGGCTGGCTGGACAAACAGCCCCAGAAGTCTTTATGTCTCTACTTCCCCAGGACGAGGACTGTAAGTATGCATCACTACACCCAGACTGTCTGTGTAACTTCTGCCACGAGAAGTAAGGTCTGCATGCTTACAGGGTATGCACTTAGAGACTGAGCTGTCTCTTGCACCTTGTCCCATATTGACTGATTACACACACATAGTCAGTACCCAAAATGACAGTTTATTGTCCTTCCTCCCCTTCCGTACTTCCTAGCGGCTTCACCCTACTTTGCCATAGTAGCTTGTAGCCTTCCCTTTAGTAGGGTGCAATCTTGGACTACTTAGCTGTTCTGAATTATTTCTTTATAGCTAGGCAGCTACCTTGGCACTGCAACTGATTCAAAACTGAGCAGAAACAAATTTCTAAGTATGCATGGAAAAGCTATCTCCACATATTTCAGAGAACATATTTAGGATCTCATAAGCACATAAGCTTACGAGTCACTCTGTCTAAGCCTTCGGGAGGTCCATGTGTGGTATCTCCTTAAATATGTTTAGACCGTGTCATACGCAGAGGAAATGTGATGGCTGCGGAATCTCTTATTCAGAGTCTCTTTTTTAAAAAAGAAATTATGACTTAGTTTGTATCTTCAAACGAAGTAAAAAACTTGCGTTTGCTACAGAACCATCAACAAAAGAAAGATTCTAAAATAATATAACCCAGGGGCAGCCTCAGTTCTTGGTCATGCTACAAATAACCCTCTGTCTGTCCCTTTGTTTATGTGATGCTAGGAGACCCAGCACACCGTGTGGCCCTTCAGCAGAAGACTGCGAATGGTCTTGGTACTGCTTCATGCAGGAGTTAGGAACCAATGAACATCTTCTAATTCACTCTATTCTTTGGCATATTGAAACTTTGATCTCATTAAAAATAAAGAAATTACATAAGGAGAAACTTGGGAGAGAGATTCCAATTTGGGCAGATCTTAAGTTCTTTAAGGTATTGAAAATATTAATCGTGGCTCTGTCTTTTGTCATTCTTCTATTGTGACTATCATGACTATATTCTGCTCTAAGCTAATGAAGATGGTGTGATAGCCAATCATCTGGTGCTAGTTTCCTTCCTTAAAAAAAAAAACAAAAAACAAACAAACAAAAAAAACAAAACCAACATCAGGAAGAGCACAAAAGAGCATTGGTGCATCAGCACAATGTGCACAGTATGAAGGAAATCAGAGTCTCCAAAACAGGCCTGCTGCTGTTCTTTCTTCTCCCAGTCCCCATTTTCTGAGGCATGCACACTGGTTTATTTCACAAGAAAGCGATCATCTTTGTACACATTTCTAGCTTGGAAATGGTGATGAAACCCTATGTTTTTAACTATTAAGTCCTTACCAGCACCTCTCCCACTACACTTACAGTCCATGTGCAAGGAGGGTAGCTTCTTTATCCCTGTGTAGCCTTCACCTTGCACTGCCTGAGCAGGTGGCTACCTACAGAGCCCATGTTACAGTTGTTGAGCTAAACTGTTCCATTTAACACCCGGATGTGGACAAAGCATGTGGAGAAGGAAGTAGAGGAGGAGAAATGAGAGTGAAACATAATAATGCATGCATATGAAAATGCCACAGCACAGCATACTGCTTTTAACCTTAACTTTAAAACAAAACAAACAAAAACAGGTTGTAAAGGTGGAAGCCCAGTTCTAACGCTGAGAACTTTTATTTTATTGGTGAACATAACTATATTAAATAAACAGTATAAACAATTTCAAAAGAAATGTTTAAAATTACCAAATTAAGGTTTTAAATTATTGTTCAAGAAATTCATATATTTTTTCTTAGAGCTATTGATAACTAAAAGTCTTTAAGTTTACTGTCCTGAAAGTAAAGGATGACATCCACAAAAGTCAAAAGATGTATGACTGTTTTTTAAACCACCTTTTCTAAGTTTTAGTCTAAATCCTTTTTAAAATATATACTTGGAAACATTATCCACTCAACACCATAAAATCATCCCTAAATCTAATGGCACATAGATGCATTTCATCAGAAATGAAATTCTTCAATGACTGTTAAAATGAGAATCAAAAAATTATTATAATCTAGTTGTCTGGCTTGCAGCGAGCATTAATCAGAAGTCATAATAAATCCACATGCTTCTTCAGACAACACATTAGTCAAACCATTTTCTATGATGACGACATTGACTAATGGGCTCTGAGTTAGAAGGGTCAATCATAAACTCATCAAATGCTTCATTTAATTTCTTAATTTGGACAAACACAATTTGTTTATGGGAAAGATATCAGGTGTTCGTGAATGAGTAATGGCTATGAAACCAAACTCCATTAATCAGCTCCTGATTACAAATGACTTAGAGATTGTTTATTCTAATTTCATTCATTTGGATCAACAAAGAAAACACGAGCAAATGAAACCATTTGGAAAAAATGGCACACTTATTTCCCCATATTTAATAAGGCAATGATAAATATTCTTTCAGTAACTATATCAAAAAGACTTTATTACTCAGATTGATACTAAGATTTTTTAGAAGCCATTTGTTAATGCATAGGATTTATAAAGATATCAGGTGAGGAAATAAAAAGTAGAAAGTATTATTACAAAAGGTTGCAAAGGTGGACATTGTTGGTGCATTACACTTTTTTACACTTGTTGTTTGAACTCTTCCTGATTCTTCAGGCAGAAGCAGACATTCCTTCCCTCCTCTGTACCTTCTAAGAAAAAAACACTTTGTACTTAGTATAGCGTCCAGTAAGATCAAGCTTGAAAAAACAGATTAACATCTGGGTACAGTGCCGCCTTACACTCACCTGCACAACTGTCTCACACTGTAAGTTCCAAAGAGGCAAACAATTTCCTAAGAACTGCAACTAGCCTACTGCCTGCAGTGAGCCCGAGCACAATGTATTTTTCTTCAAATAAATTCTATGGGAAAGCATGCCAGCCTGTAAAATTCTAAGTAAATAATGAAAATGATAGCAAATTTGGAGTGGTACATATTATTATTTGAAAACGTATGTAAGAAAAGGGCAAATTTCACTGCAATTGCTAAGACGCCTGCTCTCCCTCTTCTTTTGACACTAAGCAGTGATAGGGAAACTACTGAGCTATCTACCAGTAACTACTGCTGTCTCCCAGCAACCACCAGTGGTTATGCTGAATAAACCTGACACATTTCCCCCCTCGTCTGCTGTATTCTTCCATACAGACCTTCATAGACAAAACATCAAACAGAATACCTTGGCTTTGAGCTGTGGTTTTTACTTGCGATGACAAAACCCTGAAGGGAGGTATAGCAAGCACAGGTTAAGTGCAGCTACATTAAAGTGCCTGTTGGCCTCTGGTTTGACAGTGTTACTGTTCTGAGAGGGCTCAGCTGCTACTGCAGATGACTTAGGTATCTCTTTTTTTTTTTTTTTTTTTTTTTGGTTCTTTTTTTTGGAGCTGAGGGGACGAACCCAGGGCCTTGCGCTTCCCTAGGCAAGCGCTCTACCACTGAGCTAAATCCCCCAACCCGACTTAGGTATCTCTTAAAATGTCCTAAATTTCTTTCTTCCTTTGTGGTCCCAGCCTAGCAAAGGTAAAGACTCCAACTGTTTCAAAGGCTGGGCAGGATCTTAGTCGAAATTAAGGTGCCTATTAAATTATCTAAATATTATGGATAGCCAAGTAATAGAAATACATTCTATAATCCTTAGATCAAAGAGCAACTCTTAGCTTTTAAGTTTTAATATTTAAAAATACATTTTATACTATATAGTTAACTATGACAGTGACTTCTATGATGAAAATGGGTGAAATGATTTAAAAAATGGGATTTGTCATTTGAAACACTGTTGAGAATGTGAGCTGTATGGAAGGAGGTACAAATATTAACATTGACAAGACGTTCAAAGAATATGCTTGCCTCCCTAAGACTATTATCTAACAGAATTAACAAATTTTAAAGAGTAGAAATATGCCAAGGAGTGGGATAGCTGGGTCATCAGGTAGAAATATTTCCAATTTTCGAAGGAACTGCCAGATTCTTTTTCAGAATGGTTGTACCAGTTTGCAATCTCACCACCAATGGAGGAGTGTTCCTCTTTCTCCACATCCTCACCAATATGTGTTGTCACCTGAGTTTTTGATCTTAGCCATTCTGACTGATGTAAGACGGACTCTCAGAGTAATTTTGATTTGCATTTCCCTGATGGCTAATGACCTTGAATATTTTTTTAAGTGCTTCTCAGCCTTTCGAGATTCCTCTGTTGAGAATTTCTCGGTTTAGCTCTGTATCCCATTTTTTAGTTGGGTTATTTGGGGCTTTTTGGAGGTTAACTTCTTGAGTTCTTTACACATTTTGGATATTAGACTTCTAACAAATCTAGGGTTAGTGAAGATTTTTTTCCCAATCTATAGGTTGCTGATTTGTCCTATTGACAGTGTCCTTTGCCTTACAGAAGTTTATCAGTTTCATGAGGTCCCATTTATCAATTGTTGATCTTAGATCCTGAGCCATTAGTGTTCTGTTTAGGAAATTTTTTCCTATGCCAATGAGTCTGAGACTCTTTTCCACTTTTTCTTCTATTACATTAAGTATATCTGGTTGTATGTTGAAGTCCTTCATAAACTTGGACTTGAGCATGGTGCAAGTTGATAAATAGGGATCTATTTTCATTCTTCTACATGCAGACCACACAAGGACACCTGCTCCACTATGTTCATAGCAGCCTTATTTGTAATAACCAGAAGCTGGAAACAACCCAGATATCCCTCAACTGAAGAATGGATACAGAAAATGTGGTTCATTATACAATGGAATACCATTCAGCTATTAAAAATGAGAACCTCATGAATTTGTGGCAAATGAATGGAACTAGAAAATATCATCCTGTGTGTGGTAATACAGACCCAAAAGGACATGCATAGTATGTACTCACTGGTAAGTGGATATTAGCCAAAATTACAAAATATCTAGGATACGGCCCACTGGCCATAAGAAATTTAACAAACAAGAAGGCCCAAGTGAGGATGCTTCTGGCTAGTTCAGTCGGTAGAACATGAGACTCTTAATCTCAAGGTCTTATGGGTTCATGCCCCATGTTGGGCACCCATTTGTTGCAGTAAATTCTCTAACCCAAATAAGCCCATACAAAGAAAACACAACTCAATTAATACGAATATAAGCTGCACGCCTAGATATGGCAGATTTACTACTACACTATTCTATTCCCCAGATTTGAGATTCCTTATAACTTGTGATTTCTCCAGGCCATGTGCTTCAGTTCCATCTTCCTTCTACCTCCTCCTCCTCTCCTCTTCTCTTTCCCCCTCTCCCCAACTGTTCAGCTCCACCTTCCCTTCCCCTGCCCAATCACCAGTTCTCACCTTTATTTTACAAGTTAAAATGGTGAGAAAGTTCTGATGAAGTCACCTGAATATGTGATTCACTCCTTGTCCTAGGCAGTCCCTCTTGAGGAGGCATAATTAGCATCAAAAACAAACAGCATTAGGGCAACCCACAAATGAGGAATAAAATAATCATTCGAGGCAGAGGGAGTGACCTGGGTGAGAGAGGAGAGTAGGAGGGGAAAGTTCAGGATCAGGTATGGGGGGAAGGGGAGCTGGGAAACAGGAAAGAAGCCTAGAGGGCCAGGAAAATGAATGGAAATATGCAGCCTCTGGCAGTGGGAGGTGTGAGTGTGTGTGTGTGTGATCCTTAGAAAGTCCCAGAGATCTGGGAGGTGAGAGTTTCTCAAGACTCAATGGTGATCTTAGCCAAAGTGCCCAACATTGGGGAGAGGGAACTTGAAGAGCCCAACTGCAGCAGATAGACAGGGCCTCTAGAAAAAGGACAGGGTTACCAACCCACTAGTCAAAATCTCTGACCCAGAACTGTTCAGATCCAAAAGAACTGCAAGGACAAAAATGGAGAAGAGACTGAAGGAAAGGCGGTGAAGTGACCAACACGACTTGGGATTCATCGCATGGAAGGTGTGGAGCGGGGAGCACCAAGTTCTGACACTGTTACTGATGCTCTGATGTGCTTACAAACAGGAGCCTGGCATGGCTGCTCTCTGAGAGGCCCTACCAACTGCTGACTGAGACAGATGCAGACACTTATACTCAACCATTGGACTGAAGTTGGGAATTCCTAGAGTCGAATTAGGCAAAGGACTTAAGGAGCTGACGGGGCAGGTGAACCTATGGGAAGATAGGCAGTCTCAATGGACTCCCAGAGGCTGAGCCACCAACCAGGCAGCATAAAGGGGCTTTCCAAACTCCCCATCCCCACTCCCCCACTGCCCTGCACACATACAGCACAGGGCTGCAGGGTCTAGCCTCAGTGGGAGAAGATGTACCAAATCCTGGAGAGACATGAGGCTCCAAGAAAGGGGGATGCCTGATGGGCACAGTGTATGTGGGCTAGCATCTTCTCACATCAAGGGGGAGGAGGACTGGGATGAGAACTGTGGAAGGCGGGCCAGGACAGGGACAATGGCTGGAATGTAAATAATAAAATAATAATAAAAAAGAATAGAAGATATAAAGCCCAGAATTGTGGCATAAGCCTTTAATTTCAGCACTTAGAAGGCAGTGTCAGAAGGATCTCTGAGTTTGAGGCCAGCCTCACCTACAAAGTTAGTTCAAGGAAAACTAGGACCACATAAAGAAACCTGTCTTGAATCCCAAAGAGAGGAGTTGGGGCAGGAGAGAGATTTATTTTTTAAAAAGAAATATTTGATAGTATTCTTACATGCAAACATTCTTTAAGTCAATCAACAATAATTCCCACTTACATTTCAAGGTCTTTGCATTTTTAAAATGTCTTCCCAAGGACAATAATGACAACAAATAGTATTTTAAATACACAATACACTGGGTTTCAAAAACGATTCTGCAATGTTAAGGGCCTTACCAGAAATCTCAGAATTACCATCTTCTTACATAAAACCAATGGTCATTTCAAGCTTTAGTTAACATATTTAATGGTAGGAATGAATCATATGCAATGATTTAGAACCAATAGCCAATGTCTACATGGAGGAGGTGTGGTGGTACACACTTGAAATCTCAGCGCTCAGAAGGCTAAGGAAGAGCACTGCCAGCCTAGCCGGATTGTCTTAGAAGGGTCTTTATGCCTACATGAAAAGTACTAGTGTTCCATGAAGAATTAACAGGAATTTGTCTAGCTTAACATGATCTTTTACAAAGATATCAAAGAATACACATAAGGTTTAACTAAAAAGTACTAAAAGTAAATTTATTTTTAAATTCAAAACAGGCATTACTTTTTATAAGCAAAAGTGCTATATACTTTGCATACTAACAAAAACCTTTCTGAAAATATGCATATGTAAAGTTTGATCAGAGAACATTTGTTCCAAGTAGAATTCAAGCAGGCATGGCTAGCTTTTTGTCTGTATGGTAACTCTGTCATCTACAAAGCTCATGCTCTAGAATCACATAAGCTATGCACGCATGTGCACCTCTACACACATACCAGAACAGACAAAAACAAAACCCAATGAAAAATTTCTGTGGGTTACAACTTTTGTCAGGCCATATTTATATCTGTCCTAGGGTGAGTGGATATGCCAGCTCACTGATTTAAATATATTCAATGGACTGCAAAAGAGGAAAGAAAAGCTGCTTTGTGTGCTTTTGCATGTATAAATTCTCAAAGTCTAGTGATATCTATGTCCTATCCACGTACATGTTAGGAGATTAGGAAACTATGGGTTTACATTACCAACACTGAGCTTTCCTTTTCGTCTCACTTTAGAGATGAAGGAAAGGGAGAAAACATAGAGGTACTAGTCAGACCTGCCTCTCCTTCCACTTTCTTACTATTATTTTCTATCTCTGTTTTTATGAGAATCTATAAAGCTATAAATTCTAAATTACAAAGTAGTCCTATAGGAAAGAAAAGATAATCTCAGGGATTTAAAATATACTCTGGGTTGCCCTACATTGAGAGAAATTGTAGCTATGAGTCCTCTCTGATATCACAACCAAAGAAAATAGCCAGGGAGAACCTGTAGAGACCATTTTCAGAGGTTAGGCAAGGCCCCCAGTTGGGGAAGGGGGCCACCCATTCATCTCCAAATTCTTAACCCAGACTTGCTCCTGTCTAAAGGAAATATGGGGACAAAGTGTGGAGCAGAAACTGGAGGAAAGGCCCTCCAGAGACTGCCCCACCTGGGGATCCATCCCATATGCAGACATCAAACCCAGACACTATTGTAGATGCCAAGAAGTGCTTGCTGACAGGAGCCTGATACAGCTGTCTCCTCCAGAGAAAGGCTCTTTCAGAGCATGACAAATTCAGAGGTGGATGCTTGCAGCCAACCTTTGGACTTAGCAATGGAGGAGTTAGAGAAAGGAATGAAGTGTTCTAAGAAGAACACAGTATCAACTAACCAGACCCCGCAAAAGATCCCAGGGACTAAACCACCAACCAAAGAGTACAAATGGCGGGACCCATGGCTCCAGCTGCATGTGTAGCAGAGGATGGCATTGTCTGGCATCAACAGGAGAAGCCCTGGGTCCTGTGGAAGGCTCTATTCCCCAGTGTAGGGGAATGACAGAGAGGTGAGGTGAGGTGGGAGTGGGTAGGTGGGAGAGGGAGTATCCTCATAGAAGCAGGGAGAGGGGGATTGGAGAAGGGGTTTCTGGAGGGGCAAGCAGGAAAGAGGATAACATTGGAAATGTAAATAAAGAAAATAGCCAATAAAAAAAGAAAGACAATATACAATCCAATGGGATATTGTGGCAAACAGCTATTTTCCCTGTCCTCACTGAACAATAAGCATCCACTGTAGACGCTTTCCATAAAAAGGTGGCTAGAACCACTTACATAAATACAGGAATGTAAGACAGCATGTTAAAGAGATGCAGCTTAGAATATTGCTCTCAACAGCAAACACAGTGAAGAAATTATTATAAGACACTTCACTTATGTTTCGTGTAAGAAAAAGAATCCATAACTACTTTCAAGTTTTTAAAAGATTTCCTCATTTTTATGTTTTGTATGAGTGTTTCCCTGCATGTATGTATATTGACTATGGGCATGTAGTGTGCCTGTCGGGGCCAGAAGAGGCAGATCTGGAACTAGAGCTAACACATAGGTGCTGGGAACCAAACTGTGGGCCCTCTGGAAAAGCAAGTGTCCCTAACCACTGAGCCAATTCTTTTGCTTCCAAATTACTCTAACTCTGATCAGATTTAACGTCAGTGGTCTGTTGATAACATCCACATATGCTATCATTAACTTACTCATCCACTGAATATCAGTAAACCAAGGATTATATTGTTCAAGTTACTGTGGACTAGAAACTGACATATCTCAGAGGGAATCAGACAGAAATATCTGTAACAGTGTATTTATAATTGCTATTAAGTACAAGATATAATAAATATAATATGTAATGTTTACTTAATTGTTGTGATATTACTAAATCATATGCAATATATTATATCATGATATATTAATATACAGGGCCATTAGCACATGATCATTATATATAATAAAATTATGATTGTTACATAATACATAGCGGTAAAACAAAATTTTACAGAGTAGAATGAGGCAATATATCAAAGTAAGTACATCATATTCAAGAGGTGTTACTTCTAAAAATGAAAGACTATAAACAAGTAATATGAAATATATAAGTATGGAAGAAATCCATATAATTTCAAAAGGTACAGAAATTCTCATTCAGAAGAAAGGGCATTCAACAAAATGCAACATTTATTCCTGTTAAAATACTGAGGCAAAATAGAAACAGAGGAAAACATCTGAAACCAAAACCAAAACCAAAAAAACTCCTGAAACACAGCAGTTCACATCATAATGGTTAAAGATTGAATGTCTTTATGTCTAATATACAATCAAATATCCAAGGTATTAATGTCTGAATTTACAAAACATCTGTATGCAAATTCATGTTAACTGTTCAAAATGAATTAAATTTCTATATACTAAGAGTGAACAATTTGAAATTCAAACTTAAATATGTATATAATATTTAACCTAACATATACTGATTTAGAATCAGAAAAGCTAGCTGATTTTTTTGTTTTTTATTTTATTTTTATTAGATATATTTCTTTATTTACATTTCGAATATTATTCCCTTTCCCAGTTTCCTGTCCATAAGCCTCCATCCTCGCCCTTTCCCCATACGGGTATTCCCCCTATCTACTCCCCCATTATTGTCCCCCAGACATTCCCCTACACTGGGAATCCAACCTTGGCAGGACCAAGGGCTTCCCCTTCCCCTGGATGCCCCCACAAGGCTCTTCTCTGCTACATATGCAGTTGGAGCCCTGGGTCAGTCCATGTATAGTCTTTCAGTGGTGGTTTAGTCTCTGGAAGCTCTGGTTGGTTGGCATTGTTGTTTTTATGGGGTTGCAAGCTCCTTCAGCTCTTCAATCCTTCCTCTAATTCCCCCCAAAGGGGTTCTATTCTCAGTTCGGTGGTTTGCAGCTAGCGTTGACCTCTGTATTGGACATGCTCTGGTTGTGTCTCTCAGAGAGATCTATATCCAGTCCTTTCCACATGCATTTTCTAGCTTTGTTAATCTTATCTAGTTTTTGGTGGCTATATATGGGCCACATATGGGCAGGCTTTTGAATATGGCCGTTCCTTGGGTCTCTGTTCTAAACTTTGCCTCCTATCCCTCCTATGGATATTTTGTTCCCCCTTTTAAGATGGACT
Organism: Rattus rattus; assembly: GCF_011064425.1. Taxonomy (NCBI): domain Eukaryota; kingdom Metazoa; phylum Chordata; class Mammalia; order Rodentia; family Muridae; genus Rattus; species Rattus rattus. The sequence continues at coordinate 88,018,249 of NC_046156.1, forward strand.
GAAGCATCCACATTTTGGTCATCCTTCTTCTTGAGCTTCCTGTGGTCTGTGGATTGCATCTTGGGTAATTCGAGCTTTTGGGCTAATATCCACTTATCAGTGAGTGCATACCATTTTTTTCTGTGATTGGGTTACCTCACTCAGGATGATATTTTCTAGTTCATTCCATTTGCCTATAAATTTCATGAAGTCATTGTTTTTATCTTTATTTTGGGTTACTACAGCAACATAAGGCAGATTAGTAGTTGCTATGGTTGAGATTGAGGAAGAGAAAATTGACTTCCAAAGGAGTAAAAGGCCTTTCTGGAGTAAGTGTTCTTTTAGACTGGAGCTACACTACTGTACACATTTGTCAAGGTTCATTAGGGAAATTGTATCATGTAAAAAACCTTTCCTATATTTCTTCATAACTAGAGCAACATCAGAAAATGAAGACAGGGCAAATAGAATGTTTTAAGCTCTATCAATTTTGCTACTCAGAGACTGCAACCACCATATCATCCTAGACCGTTTTCAATACACATACTAACGCCTGCTTAGTAAAACAGAATGAAGTTGCATATTTAGTTCAGGACTTTTTCCTTTAATTCTAAACTATATCTAAACTTCATTAATATTTGTTTTTACTAGTGGTAGGACAACTAACAGGCCCTACAGGTTTCCTAGTTAAGAGGACAAATTTCCGAGTATGCACTGTTACTCAGCAGATCAATGAGCATCAGTAGAACCTAGTGCTCTTGACAACTAAATGTAACTTCTAGCTTACAGTCTCTGAGATATATACTTTCCAATTATCTTAAATAAAAGTGTAAAAACTCTAAAAATAGAACAGAATCCTAACTTTGTCGGATTGCAAGACAAGGAGAGAGGAGGGGAAATGATGTCAACAAAGTACTCATATAGAAAATCTAAAAAATATACATACTAAGAGCATGAATAATAACACATCATCTGGGAGAGACGAAGGAGTCTTTGCTGCTGTTAACTTTTTCTAAACTTAGGGAAATATGGAGTACTCATACACCAAAAGGATACTCTATTTAAACAGTTTTATGTATGGTGGTGGTGGTGGTGGCGGTGGTGGTTAAAAAAAGGACTAAACTGTAATGAGTGATCCTATTTGTTCCACCAGAATAAAATCATACAATCCACGTATGTGGTCTTTACAGCCACATCTGTCACGAGCCACTCTTACATCATGAAATGCAAACTCCTGCGTACTTATTTACTAGATGAGACAGGAAAGTGTTCACCATTTGATTATTCTTTCAAAAGAAAACTGCCAATTTTTTAATAGGATGAGAGGTGACAGTTTGTTTCAGTATGCACTTAGGATTTCTAAGCTTTTAGACTCTAGTCTCAATACAATTTCATTGATAAAGAAAAAAACTTAGCAAAACTATGTTAAACAAAATGAAAAGTAGATTTTCAATTATTATTTTCTTAAAACTCAAATACTGTGTTTTAACATTGGCATGGGTAAGCCATAGGAACCAATTATAAAAATATTTAAAACATAGTAAAATGTATATTAAATAATGACTATATAGAAAATCCTCAATACTTATAGAAGAAGGGGAGGGGGATAGGGGTTTATGTCTGGGAAACCAGGAAAGGGAATAACATTTGAAATGTAAATAAAAAAAAATCCAAAAACAGAAAAACAGAGGGAAAAAAAAAGAAAATTCTCAATAAATGCAACTCATTATTTTCAAGACTTCATGAATCAAATTTTCAGAAAGCACTCTATAAAATAATTTTGTATTCCCCCCCAAAGCTCTGCTTTACTAAAATAAAACTTTATTTAATATAAAATAGTTAGAATAATAAATGTTTTAGTTAATTTTTTTAACTCATCTAAATTCCTCATGATCACTTTGGTGAACTTTATTTTACACAGTATTATAGTTCTATTTAGAAAAGACTGACTTTTGATGCACAATTTTTAGTGATTTAAAATTTAAAGATTTTGAAAGGTAATCAATTCTAAGAAACTAAATAATTCCACATTAAATTATCCCACAAATTATTTGGGATGATTCTAAACCCACTAAAAATGATCCGCACATTTGATGTATAAACAGCTATCAAAATCTTACACACTTGTCAGTCTTTCAGTAATGAAGTCAGGGAAAATAAATTCACAGACACCCAAGTGAATTGGCACTGTAAGTGACAGAAGCCCTTCTAAATCCTCTGTTTACACTGGGGATTAGTGAAGTAGACTCTGAGTTGCACACTGAACAGTCCATGGTCAAGGGAACCTGCTCCCTGTCAGCCCCAGGGCACAGGGACAAAGCCTGGTCGTGGTAGGAAGTGACCCATAAACATATTCCTGCCCAGGGTTTACACAAAGCCAGTCTGCCTCACAGAAACTCCATCTGACCATTAACTGGCCTGCAAGGCCTGCCAGGAGGCCTAATTACAGGTCTACAGAGCCCAATAACAAAAGCTGAAGGGCTTTAGCCTAGGGATGATCTGCTTTATACTGACTTGATAGAGTCCATATAGAGGACCCCAAAGAAAGAGGTTTAGCTTTAAAATTCTCCCCAGAGATCGAGCATTGTACTCGAGTCTAGAAGGCCCACATGCAACATACTTCAGTTAGGCTTAAGCATACCACTCTCTCAAAATTAACATTCAACTACTGTCTGCTTAACATCTGCTCAAACATAGCAAGTTGCTCTGATATTGTTAGACTCTCACTGACAGCTTTCTTCTTTCTAAGTGCAATAAGAGAGAAATAACAGCTATTCCAATATAAACATGCAACAAATGCTAAAATAAATAACATACTTTTAAAAACAAGTTACTTAATGATTGCCTTTAAAAAAACAATTGTGTTACTTTCCGGAGTAACACAAAGACAAACATTAGATACATTGTTGGAAACAAACTTAACATTATCATTTTGATTTTACAATAAAGCTATTATTCAATTTTATGTAGAACTTTGAAGCTGCCAAAAACTATATGATGAAAATGTTTTAACAAATACCTAAGTAAACTAAACTATTTCATGTTTCACTTAATGTTTTTATTTTTGGTAATATCTAGCAGTTCAAGCCTTAGGAAGACATGTGACTTAGTTTCTCTTCAGTAACTTCATAAAGTCACCCAGGTGATATATGAGGGAACAGCTGTTGAATTTCCCAGCTACGACTTCTATAATGCTCAGTTATATATAGGTAAGGCATGCTATAGACTTTATTATAAGGCTACTTCGGTTTCCTAACATTTCTGGAAGTTCACATGGCTGTGTTCACTCTGTGAATGAACAACTTGCATTCAGCGGGCATTAGCAATGTTGCTATAGGTTTTACTGCAGCCAAAAGCAGCAACTCAGCCTCCCAGCTACAGAACAAAATACCACGCTAGCTACAATGCTTTTCACACTGAACTACTGACATTTACTGGAGCAGCGTGGAGCAGACTACGGTATTTTATAGGTATTAATCTAAATTCCATAAGAAGTAAAGGTTATAAAGTAATTATGTTAATGATTCAACCAGCTACAATATAGACTACTAGGATGCCCTCAAAGAGGTAACACGGAGAAAACAAATCTAAAAACCATTGCTCTGAAGTCTGAATAAACTTTCTTGTCCTTTGCTCTACATGGAATAAGGGAGTGTCCTAACACGAAACCTTTGTCCAAACAAATCATCCTATTTGAGGGTCATCACCTATGGAGCAAGTTTCTTTGTTGGCTTTAAAAGGGTAAAGCAGAGTGGCTTTTTATAGCCCCAGAAGTAATAACCTTATCAATTATCTTCATTTGTAATTCTTGGAGTCATAACTATTTAATGCTAGACTGAAATGAAATGCTGCAAGCCCCAAGATCACAAGTTTTTGTGAAGGAAAGGATCAGGACTTGGTTTCAGAACACTTAATGGGTAACTGAGGAACGCAAATCTCAATTTAATATACTGCAGAGGAAATCAGGCATTTATGGTATGTTGCTAAGCAAAACTTATGATGTGGATTATAATGTGTATACCCATGCAACTAATCTGTGTTTAACATTTAACCAACTTCCATATCAGGAAGGGTCACTGAAATGCATGAACCTAAGATTTAGGACAGGAAACTGATGACTAACATTAACCTAGGCTTCCCAAAGTTATATAATTAGATACTATGAGTGTTCCATACAGTTAAGGAAAAACACCTTTTCCCAGGTTGAACTTTAACCCTTCTTCATTATCAAGCAAAAACACTTCAGAATCTGAAGCAAATCTGAAGTCAGAACTTATTGTAATGTAAGGCAAATGGACATTAAATCTAAGAAAATAAAATATGCCTTTGTAATATCCTCTGTTACTCTTCTTTCTGACCAACTATGCTCAAGCATTGAAACTTCGGGTAATAAAAGCTCAAAAGTCGGAAATCATTAGATTTACTTCCTAATTCTGCTACTATTCAGATCGCAAGTTTTCATATTTGTGAAATGGAGCTGACTACCTCATCATGTATTGATAAGTCATGGGATATAGGATTTATGACAGTACTCTGAAAACTATAAGTACAATTCCAAGTGTCATAGACATTATTTAGATGATGAAGTACTATTACAAATAGATCCTATGCCAAACATGAAATAAAGGAAATTTCTACTTTTCTTCATGACATTGGAAATATAATTTCAGATCCATGTACCAATAATTACAGTAGAAGTAAAGCTGTTAACAGAGCTGAGCATGGTGTCTTACATGGTAATGCTAGGACCCAGGAAGCTGGGGAAGGAAGATCATGGTTATGTGAAAAGACCTTTGTCAAAATAAGAAAGGAGATTAAAGAGGCCTGGAAAACAATTATACCCCTCTTCATACTGGGGGAAAACATTTGTTTTTTGGAGAATTCTTTAGGCTCATGAAAATACTTAGTATAAAATAAGTTGTAGTGGTTTTTTTTTGTTTGTTTGTTTTGTTTTATTTTGCAAGAGGGGGTGTGAAACAAAGAGATAATACTGGAATGGTGCTATCAAATCAAATAGTAGAAGCAAGAGTGAGAAAAACAAGTGCTTAGGTTAAACTCACGATCCTTCCTCCTTTTTTGATAAACAGACTGCTTTGTAATTTTCTGTCATGTATTAATTTAGAGTTTATATTTGTGAAGTCATATATCATAGTCATCTCAAAAATTTTAGAATATCACAAAATTCATCCATCAGTTACAGTCAGTATTTGAGTATTTCTTAAACTTTTAAATTCATTCCTTAGGTGAGCATACAAAGTAACAGGCAATTCGGGCAATACATGCATACAATCATTGTACTTTTCCTGCGGTCATTACCCGCCCCATTCTCTCCTATGGCTCCCCAGTCTCCCCTCCGCTGGTTCCTGTCCCTTACACAGTCTTCACTATTATTCTTTCACTCTTTCCAGTCCCCTCATGATCACCATCACCTTTCTAGTGTGTGATCTACACACGCATATGCAAGTATACACATATGTAATTTATGTTCTGTATATAACATATTTTGCTGACAATGCCTATTTCACGTAATATTCCTACTTCTACCCATTTTCTTGCAAATGTCATTTCATCCTTTCCAGTTGATTAAAATTCCCATTTGTCTGTCTGTCTGTCTGTCTGTCTGTCTGTCTGTCTGTCTATCTGTCTATCTATCTATCTATCTATCTATCTATCTATCTATCTTCTTTGTTCTTCTGATGACATCTAGGCTGGGACCATTTCTGACTATCAAGAGTTATGCAGTAATGAAAACAGAAATAAAAGTCTATCTGTGATACTCAATTGGAGTCCTTCTGGGAGTATCTTCTAATTTCCACAGCAAACAAATATATAAAGTTTAAAATTTCAGATCATTATCATATATATATGAGATCTTCACTAAAACCCCATCTCATGTAAAAAAAAAAAAAAGAGCAGGTAGAAATGGAAGATACCAAGGAAACAAGGCTTTCAGATACAACTTAACTTCTGTGCATATGAATTCACAGAGACTATTGTACCATGCACAGGGCCTACATAGGTTTACACCAGATGGGATCCCAGTACTGAGAGAGGAAGTAGACACAAGTTTCTATCTGCAAACCCAGAAGCTGTCTCCAAGTGTTACCTGTTTCTAAATTAAAAATAGTTCTCTCCAAAGGAGTCCCACTGGATATACGAAGCACAGGCCCCATGTCCAGCAATAGGTGGTCGACACAAAATTAACTCAGTGGGATTTGCAGAGAGTTGTTTCTGCGTTGTTTTATCTCATAATAACTTGTTTGTATTTGCTCAATACTTTTAAGCAAAGAAGTAACATTATAAAATGGTGCCTTAGAAATAATCACGCCCTGCTACTTACCACACAAAAAGATACCCTCATTAACTACAATGAAGTAGGATTAGGCACTTTCTATATTGGTCATTTCATCTTTTCCAGTCACAATAGTCCTGCAAGACAGTCACCATCCTTACCTCTCACTGATGATGGACTGATGGCACAGAATATCTTCAACCTAAAGACTTTCAAACTGCTAACTGAAATGTATGATGAGCCTAATTGTTACAATAGAAAACCATCTGTATATTGCTGATGAGAATACAAAATGATTTGTCTACTATGAAAAATTATTGGGATTTAAAGAATTGTCAAATGATCACACAAATTTTCTTTTACAAAAGCACTCTCAGATCGAAAAGCAGGTGCTCAGATTAGTCGGGGTCTATGCACATTATTCAACAATTCAACAATAAAATTTTTTATCACTAAATTAATATATAAGCAATATATTGTACACAAATATTATTTAACCATAAAAAGAAACAAACTAATGATGTGTTACAACATGGATATACTTCCAAAACACCGCAAGATGAATATAAAAATCCACCATATTCATATGATGTCTCAGAGACAAAGGCAGAAGGATGGTTGTCACAAACAAGGAAGACGAGAAGAAATTACTCAGAGAAAAGAGGTTGTCATAACTGGCCCAGTTTAAACTTTTTCCAATCCCTTCATCCTTGTATATTTATGGATAGGGAAAAATATTCATCTGGGATTCATTATGGGAACAAAGGAACAGAATTATGACAATGCACCTACTTAATCAATACCATCCTGCCATCTACTTTCTCTCTGAGGCAATAAGGTATTCTTAAAAGAAATAATGATCATTTTTCAAAGAAATACAAAACATTACATCATCACATATCAACCTATTCACAGTACTAGTATGAAAAAAAAGGCAGCCTGATAAAAAAATTGGTAATGAAAAGTAGCAATTCTATATATACACTACAATCTCAAAACCACATTTCTATAGTAATTTGTAACATACCTAATGCAAAAGATTCTTGATTCAATATGAACATATACATTTTCTCAAAAATATAATAACTGACATTTGGTGGTTGACAATTATCTCTGAATCCTTAGTTTGTCAAACTGAAATATATAAACTCTGAGTAATCCTTTAAAAGGTTAATAATTTATATATATTTTAGAAATATATTAAGACTTAAACTATCAATCTGGAAAAAACACAGCATGAATTTTTAGACATATATAAAGATGCGAATGAATGTCTTTGGGAAGCTGTTCCACTGGAAAATTAAACATGGCATATTAAGACTAGATGGCAACAGAACTTATAATCCGATGAACTAGTTTATTGTAATTAAAGGAATTTTAAATATTACTGGCCTAATTTTCACCAAAAACAATGGAAACCTGAATCAAATGTAACCTATAAAAACTTTAAGTAAAAAGCAGGCTACAGTCTTAAATAAGAACAGCAAAATTATAAAACTTCCAGAGGAAAATGTCAGAAAAAGGCATGATTTAGAGTTAAAGAATTCTTTCCATTTCACTGTAACTACAATCCATAAAAGATAAAATGCACATAGATTTCTTAAGAATTAAACATTAGAACTAATACTGGCTTTATCTATAAACATGCAAAAATGACCTTTTATAATATTTATATGTCAGCTATGAATAGGAAACATATACCTAAACATATACTCTAGATTTTATTTATATGTGAGAATATATGAAATTTTTTGACTCATATATAAGCATGCTACCAGACTAGATTACGTTTTTTTTATTTCATAAAAGTTTATTTTAAAAACTTACCAGCAGCTTCAAGGACCAATTGAAGTCTGGCTTTGGCCTGCTCAGCTGGAGGCTAAAAATGAAGCACAAAACATATTTACAGGTAATGTTTACCAAATAGACTTTGCAATTGAAGCACTACTAGCTATAAAAGCTTAAAGGCTTATCACGATCACTATCCATCTAAATTCTGTCACAGTAAGAGTTCATAACCTCAGAGTCAAAATCTTTTAATTAATAAAATCAAAGAATGATAAAGTTCTTTAGTTACTACCTAACTATATTAAGAAATACACAAATTACTGTAAACCTAATAATTAGGCACAAACCACATATGTAAACACAGATTTTCAAACTGTATTACTTCCTTGCATATAGAAACATTTAAATGACCTATATGAATTTAAATAAGGTAAGAATTGAAGTCTTGTATATCTAGGAAGTCAGACTCTAAAATAAGTATTTTCTGACCCAGGACCAGACAGTTTTAGTGCAGAATTGTACCAGACCTTCAAAGAAGCGCTAATACCAATACACCACAAACTTCCAAAAAATGAAGACAGTAGGAATACTATTTAATTCATTCTATGAAGCCATAGTTACTCTAATAACTAAACCACATAAAAACCCAACGACAAAAAGAGAATTCCAGACCAATTTCGCTAATTAATATTGATGCAAAAACATTCAATAAAATTGTCACACACCAAATCCAAGCACACATCAAAACTACCATTCACCACGAACAAGTAAGCTTCATCCTAGGGATGTAGGAATGGTTCAATATATGAAAATCCATCAACATAATCCACTGTATAAACAAACTCAAAGAAAAGTCATACAATCATATCATTAGATAGTGAAAAAGCGTTGGACAAAATACAAAATACCCTTTCGTGTAAAAAGTCTTCGAGAGATCAGTAATTGATGGAACAGACATAAATATACTAAAAACAATATAAAGCAAATCAATAACCAACATTAAACTAAATAGAGAGAAACTAGAAGCAATTCCACTAAAACCAGGGACAAGAAACGGCTACTCACTCTCTTCCTAGTAAATATAGTACTTGAAGTTCTAGCTAGAGCAATTAGACAAAAAAGGAGATCAAGAGGATTCAAATAGGAAAGAAAGAAGTCAAAGTATCATTACTTGTGAATGATACGATAATATACATACTCGACCACCAAAATTCCATCACAGAACTCTACAGCTGATAAAACAGCTTCAGCAAAGTGGTTGGATACAAATAATCTCAAACAAATCAGTACATTCCTTTATCAAAAGGATAAACAGGCTGATAAAGAAATTGAGGAAACAACACCCTATAAAACAGCCACACCCAAGAGGAAACTGTATACGGCCTCTGGGTTCCCATAGAGGAGGGCCCAGGAGCAGCAGGTCCGCTGCCTCTGAGACACCGCCAGAACCTGAAGGGACCTACCGGATAAACAGTTCTCTGCACCCAAATCCCGTGGGAGGGAGAGCTAAACCTTCAGAGAGGCAGACATGCCTGGGAAACCAGAAGAGACTGCACTCTGCACACATCTCTGACGCCAGAGGAAAACACCAAACGCCATCTGGAACCCAGGTGCACGGGAGCTCCCGGAAAGGGTGACACAGATCTTCCTGGTTGCTGCTGCCTCGGAGAGCTCGTAGTAAGCACCCTACGGGTAAGACCAACTTTTCTGCTGCTAGTGACCTGCCTGGTGAACTCAGGACACACAGAGGCAAAATTCCTCTACGACCGGGCACTTCCGGTGGTTAGCCAGAGTCCCAAACCTGAGGATCCCTGCCCGTAGCAGCTCTCTGCTCCCAAACCCCATGGGAGAGAGCCCTCACCGCCTGGTCAGGTGGTCACTCCTGAGGCTGCAGAGCGGAAGAGACCACCAACACTGCCCACCCCTGCTCACATCCCTGGCCCAAGAGGAAACTGTATACGGCCTCTGGGTTCCCATAGAGGAGGGCCCAGGAGCAGCAGGTCCGCTGCCTCTGAGACACCGCCAGAACCTGAAGGGACCTACCGGATAAACAGTTCTCTGCACCCAAATCCCGTGGGAGGGAGAACTAAACCATCAGAGAGGCAGACACGCCTGGGAAACCAGAAGAGACTGCACTCTGCACACATCTCTGATGCCAGAGGAAAACACCAAATGCCATCTGGAACCCTGGTACACGGAAGCTCCCGGAAAGGGCGGCGCAGATCTTCCTGGTTGCTGCCACTGTGGAGAGCTCATAAGCAACACCCCAAGAGCAAACTTGAGCCTCGGAATCACAGGTAAGACCAACTTTTCTGCTGCGAGTGACCTGCCTGGTGAACTTAAGACAGAGGCCCACAGGAACAGCTGAAGACCTGTAGATAGGAAAAACTACACGCCCGAAAGCAGAACACTCTGTCCCCATAACTGGCTGAAAGAAAACAGGAAAACAGGTCTACAGCACTCCTGACACACAGGCTTATAGGATAGTCTACCACTGTCAGAAATAGCACAACAAAGTAACACTAGAGATAATCTGATGGAGAGAGGCAAGCGCAGGAACCCAAGCAACAGAAACCAAGACTACATGGCATCGTCGTAGCCCAATTCTCCCACCAAAGCAAACACGGAATATCCAAACACACCAGAAAAGCAAGATCTAGTTTCAAAATCATATTTGTTCATGATGCTGGAGGACTTCAAGAAAGACGTGAAGAACTCCCTTAGAGAAACACAGGAAAACAATAAACAAGTAGAAGCCTACAGAGAGGAGTCAAAAAAATCCCTGAAAGAATTCCAGGAAAACATAAATAAACAAGTAGAAGCCCATAGAGAGGAGTCACAAAAAATCCCTGAAAGAATTCCAGGAAAACACAATCAAACAGTTGAAGGAATTAAAATGGAAATAGAAGCAATCAAGAAAGAAACACATGGAAACAACCCTGATATAGAAAACCAAAAGAAGAGACAAGGAGCTGTAGATACTAGCTTCACCAACAGAATACAAGAGATGGAAGAGAGAATCTCAGGAGCAGAAGATTCCATAGAAATCATTGACTCAACTGTCAAAGATAATGTAAAGCGGAAAAAGCTACTGGTCCAAAACATACAGGAAATCCAGGACTCAATGAGAAGATCAAACCTAAGGATAATAGGTATAGAAGAGAGTGAAGACTCCCAGCTCAAAGGACCAGTAAATATCTTCAACAAAATCATAGAAGAAAACTTCCCTAACCTAAAAAAAGAGATACCCATAGGCATACAAGAAGCCTACAGAACTCCAAATAGATTGGACCAGAAAAGAAACACCTCCCGTCACATAATAGTCAAAACACCAAACGCACAAAATAAAGAAAGAATATTAAAAGCAGTAAGGGAAAAAGGTCAAGTAACATATAAAGGCAGACCCTATCAGAATCACACCAGACTTTTCGCCAGAAACTATGAAGGCCAGAAGATCCTGGACAGATGTCATACAGACCCTAAGAGAACACAAATGCCAGCCCAGGCTACTGTATCCTGCAAAACTCTCAATTAACATAGATGGAGAAACCAAGATATTCCATGACAAAACTAAATTTACACAATATCTTTCTACAAACCCAGCACTACAAAGGATAATAAATGGTAAAGCCCAACATAAGGAGGCAAGCTATACCCTAGAAGAAGCAAGAAACTAATCGTCTTGGCAACAAAACAAAGAGAAGAAAAGCACACAAACATAACCTCATATCCAAATATGAATATAACAGGAAGCAATAATCACTATTGCTTAATATCTCTCAACATCAATGGCCTCAACTCCCCAATAAAAAGACAAAGATTAACAAACTGGATATGCAACGAGGACCCTGCATTCTGCTGCCTACAGGAAACACACCTCAGACACAAAGACAGACACTACCTCAGAGTGAAAGGCTGGAAAACAACTTTCCAAGCAAATGGTCGGAAGAAGCAAGCTGGAGTAGCCATTCTAATATCAAATAAAATCAATTTTCAACTAAAAGTCATCAAAAAAGATAAGGAAGGACACTTCATATTCATCATAGGAAAAATCCACCAAGATGAACTCTCAATCCTAAATATCTATGCCCCAAATACAAGGGCACCTACATAAGTAAAAAAGAAACCTTACTAAAGCTCAAAACACACATTGCACCTCACACAATAATAGTAGGAGATTTCAACACCCCACTCTCATCAATGGACAGATCATGGAAACAGAAATTAAACAGAGACGAGACAGACTAAGAGAAGTCATGAGCCAAATGGACTTAACAGATATTTATAGAACATTCTATCCTAAAGCAAAAGGATATACCTTCTTCTCAGCTCCTCATGGTACTTTCTCCAAAATTGACCATATAATTGGTCAAAAAAAACGGGCCTCAACAGGTACAGAAAGATAGAAATAATCCCATGCGTGCTATCGGACCACCACGGCCTAAAACTGGTTTTCAATAACAATAAGGGAAGAATGCCCACATATACGAGGAAATTGAACAATGCTCTACTCAATGATAACCTGGTCAAGGAAGAAATAAAGAAAGAAATTAAAGACTTTTTAGAATTTAATGAAAATGAAGGTACAACATACCCAAACTTATGGGACACAAGTAAAGCTGTGCTAAGAGGAACACTCATAGCGCTGAGTGCCTGCAGAAAGAAACAGGAAAGAGCATATGTCAGCAGCTTGACAGCACACCTAAAAGCTCTAGAACAAAAAGAAGCAAATAAACCCAGAAGGAGTAAAAGGCAGGAAATAATCAAACTCAGAGCTGAAAACAACCACGTAGAAACAAAAAGGAGCATAGAAAGAATCAACAGAACCAAAAGTTGTTTCTTTTCACAACAAGAAAGTTGGTTCTATCTTTAACAAGATAGATAAACCCTTGGCCAGACTAACGAGAGGACACAGAGAGTGTGTCCAAATTAACAAAATCAGAAATGAAAAGGGAGACATAACTACAGATTCAGAGGAAATTCAAAAAATCATCAAATCTTACTATAAAAGCCTATATTCAACAAAGCTTGACAATCTGCAGGAAATGGACAATTTCCTAGACAGATACCAGGTACCGAAGTTAAATCAGGAACAGATAAACCAGTTAAACAACCCCATAACTCCTAAGGAAATAGAAGAAGTCATTAAAGGTCTCCCAACCAAAAAGAGCCCAGGTCCAGACGGGTTTAGTGCAGAATTCTATCAGACCTTCATAGAAGACCTCGTACCAATATTATCCAAACTATTCCACAAAATTGAAACAGATGGAGCACTACGGAATTCCTTCTATGAAGCCACAATTACTCTTATACCTAAACCACACAAAGACCCAACAAAGAAAGAGAACTTCAGACCAATTTCCCTTATGAATATCGACGCAAAAATACTCAATAAAATTTGGCAAACCGAATCCAAGAGCACATCAAAACAATCATCCACCACGATCAAGTAGGCTTCATCCCAGGCATGCAGGGATGGTTTAATATACGGAAAACCATCAATGTGATCCATTATATAAACAAACTGAAAGAACAAAACCACATGATCATTTTATTAGATGCTGAGAAAGCATTTGACAAAATTCAACACCCTTCATGGATAAAAGTCCTGGAAAGAATAGGAATCCAAGGCCCATACCTAAACATAGTAAAAGCCATATACAGCAAAACCAGTGGCTAACATTAAACTAAATGGAGAGAAACTTGAAGCAATCCCACTAAAATCAGGGACTAGACAAAGGCTGCCCACTCTCTCCCTACTTATTCAATATAGTTCTTGAAGTTCTAGCCAGAGCAATCAGACAACAAAAGGAGGTCAAGGGGATACAGATCAGAAAAGAAGAAGGAAAATATCACTATTTGCAGATGATATGATAGTATATTTAAGTGATCCCAAAAGTTCCACCAGAGAACTACTAAAGCTGATAAACAACTTCAGCAAAGTGGCTGGGTATAAAATTAACTCAAATAAATCAGTAGCCTTCCTCACACAAAAGAGAAACAAGCCAAGAAAGAAATTAGGGAAATGACACCCTTCATAATAGACCCAAATAATATAAAGTACCTCGGTGTGACTTTAACCAAGCAAGTAAAAGATCTGTACAATAAGAACTTCAAGACACTGAAGAAAGAAATTGAAGAAGACCTCAGAAGGTGGAAAGATCTCCCATGCTCATGGATTGGCAGGATTAATATAATAAAAATGGCCATTCTGCCAAAAGCGATCTACAGATTCAATGCAATCCCCATCAAAATACCAATCCAATTCTTCAAAGAGTTAGACAGAACAATTTGCAAATTCATCTGGAATAACAAAAAACCCAGGATAGCTAAAACTATCCTCAACAATAAAAGGACTTCACGGGGAATCACTATCCCAGAACTCAAGCAGTATTACAGAGCAATAGTGATAAAAACTGCATGGTATAGGTACAGAGACAGACAGATAGACCAATGGAACAGAATTGAAGACCCAGAAATGAACCCACACACCTATGGTCACTTGATTTTTGACAAAGGAGCCAAAACCATCCAATGGAAAAAAAAGATAGCATTTTCAGCAAATGGTGCTGGTTCAACTGGAGGTCAACATGTAGAAGAATGCAGATCGATCCATGCTTATCACCCTGTACAAAGCTTAAGTCCAAGTGGATCAAGGACCTCCACATCAAACCAGATACACTCAAACTAATAGAAGAAAACTAGGAAGCATTTGGAACACATGGGCACTGGAAAAAATTTCCTGAACAAAACACCCATGGCTTATGCTCTAAGATCAAGAATCGACAAATGGGATCTCATAAAACTGCAAAGCTTCTGTAAGGCAAAGGACACTGTGGTTAGGACAAAACGGCAACCAACAGATTGGGAAAAGATCTTTACCAATCCTACAACAGATAGAGGGCTTATATCCAAAATATACAAAGAACTCAAGAAGTTAGACAGCAGGGAGACAAATAACCCTATTAAAAAATGGGGTTCAGAGCTAAACAAAGAATTCACAGCTGAGGAATGCCGAATGGCTGAGAAACACCTAAAGAAATGTTCAACATCGTTAGTCATAAGGGAAATGCAAATCAAAACAACCCTGAGATTCACCTCACACCAGTGAGAATGGCTAAGATCAAAAACTCAGGTGACAGCAGATGCTGGCGAGGATGTGGAGAAAGAGGAACACTCCTCCATTGTTGGTGGGATTGCAGACTGGTACAACCATTCTGAAATCAGTCTGGAGGTTCCTCAGAAAATTGGACATTGAACTGCCTGAGGATCCAGCTATACCTCTCTTGGGCATATACCCAAAAGATGCCCCAACATATAAAAAAAGACACGTGCTCTACTATGTTCATCGCAGCCCTATTTATAATAGCCAGAAGCTGGAAAGAACCCAGATGCCCCTCAACAGAGGAATGGATACAGAAAATGTGGTAAATCTACACAATGGAATATTACTCAGCTATCAAAAACAATGACTTTATGAAATTTGTAGGCAAATGGTTGGAACTGGAAAATATCATCCTGAGTGAGGTAACCCAATCACAGAAAACACACATGGTAGGCACTCATTGATAAGGAGCTATTAGCCCAAATGCTTGAATTATCCTAGATGCCTAGAACAAATGAAACTCAAGATTTAATGATCAAAATGTGAATGCTTCACTCCTTCTTTAAAAGGGGAACAAGAATACCCTTGGCAGGGAATAGAGAGGCAAAGATTAAAACAGACACAGAAGGAACACCCATTCAGAGCCTGCCCCACATGTGGCCCATACATATACAGCCATCCAATTAGACAAGATGGATGAAGCAAAGAAGTGCAGGCCAGCAGGAGCCGGATGTAGATCGCTCCTGAGAGACACAGCCAGAATTCAGCAAATACAGAGGCGAATGCCAGCAGCAAACCACTGAACTGAGAATAGGACCCCCGTTGAAGGAATCAGAGAAAGAACGAAGAGCTTGAAGGGGCTCGAGACCCCATATGTACAACAATGCCAAGCAACCAGAGCTTCCAGGGACTAAGCCACTACCTAAAGACTATACATGAACTGACCCTGGACTCTGACCTCATAGGTAGCAATGAATATCCTAGTAAGAGCACCAGTGGAAGG
Organism: Rattus rattus; assembly: GCF_011064425.1. Classification (NCBI taxonomy): domain Eukaryota; kingdom Metazoa; phylum Chordata; class Mammalia; order Rodentia; family Muridae; genus Rattus; species Rattus rattus. Next base: position 88,034,416 of record NC_046156.1, read on the forward strand.
GGAAGCCCTGGGTCCTGCTAAGACTGAACCCCCAGTGAACTAGATTGTTGTGGGGAGGGCGGCAAGGGGGGGGAGGATGGGAGGGAACACCCATAAAGAAGGGAGGGGGAGGATTAGGGGATGTTTGCCCGAAACCGGAAAGGGAAAAAACACTAAAATGTATATAAGAAATACTCAAGTTAAAAAAAAAAACAAACAAAACAAACAAACAAACAAACAAACAAAAAACAGCCACAAACAATATAAAATATTTTGATGTGACTCTAACCAAGCAAGTGAAAGATATCTTTCATAAGAACTTCAAGTGCCTTAAGAAAGAAATTGTAGAAGACCTGGGAACATCCTGAAATATCTCCTCTGCTCATGGATTGGACATAGTGAAAATGGCCATCTCACCAAAAGAAATCTACAGATTCAATGCAATTCCCATCAAAATTCCAACAGAATTATTCTCAGACATCAAAAGAAGAATTTTCAATTTCACATGGAAAAACAACAAAATACCAGAATAGCCAAAACAATACTCAACAATCAAAGAACTTCTCGGGGAATCACCATCCCTGACCTCAAGTTGTACTGTACAGGAACAGTAATATTGGTACAATGACAGACAGGTTGATAAATGGAATATAATTGAAGACTCATAAATAAACCCACACATCTACGGACACTTGACCTTTAACAAAGAAGCCAAAAACATACAGTTGAAAAGGGAAAGCACCCTTAATAAATGGTGGTAGTCTCATTGGTGGTCTGCATGTAGAAGAATGAAGATAGATCCATATTTATCACTTTGCACAAAGCTAATGTCCAAGTGGATAAAGAACCTCAACATGAAACCAGATTCACTCCATCTAATGGAAGAGAAAGGGGAAAGAGTCTCAAACTCATTGGTACAAGGGAAGATTTCCTAAACAGAACACCAATAGCTCAGGCACTCAGACAAACAACTGAAAAATGGGATCTCATGATACTGATAAGAATCTGCAAGGATAAGGACACTTCAATGGGACAAAACAGCAACACAGCTACAGACTGAATAATAACATTTACTAGCCCTATATCTAACAAGGGGCTAATATCCAAAATATATAAAGAACACAAGATCTTAACTTATTTAAAAAAATCGCAAAATGGGGTACAGAACTAAACAGAGAATTCTCAACAAATAAATCTTGAATGGTCAAGAAGCACTGAAAGAAATGTTCATATGTTTAGTCATCAGGTAAATAAAAACCAAAACAACCCTGACATTCCACCTTACACCAATCAGAACAAAAATTCAAGTGACAGCACATGCTGGCAAGGATGTGAAGAAAGAGGATGACTCCTCCATTGCTGGTGAGATTGCAACCTGGAATAACCACTCTGGAAATGATCTGGTGGTTCCTCAAAATATTGAAAATAAAAAAAATCCCACAATAGCAAAAACTATTCTCAACAATAAAAAAATTCTGGGAGAAATCACAATTCCTAACCTTAAGCTGTATTACAGAGCAAGAGTGATAAAAACAAAACAAAACAAAACAAAAAAACTGTATGGTACTGGTACAGAGACAGGCAGGTAGATCAATGGAATAGAACTGAAGACCCAGAAATGAACCTCCACACCTATAGTCACTTGGTCTTTGACAAAGAGGCTAAAACCACCAAGTGGAAAAAAGATAGCATTTTCAGCAAATGGCGCTGTTCAACTGGAGGTCAGCATGGAGAAGAATGCAAATCGATCCATTCTTATCTCCTTGTACATAGCTCAAGTTCAAGACGATCAAGGACCTCCAGATAGACTCAAACTAATAAAAGAAAAAGTGGGGAAGTGGCTCAAACACAGGGGCTCAGGGAATAATTCCTGAAAAACAAAACAAAACAAAACAAAACACCAATGGCTTATGCTGTAAAATCAAGAATCAACTAATGGGATCTCATAAAATTGCAAAGGTTCTGTAAGGCAAAGGACACTGTCAAAAGGACAGAACAGCAACAAATAGATTAGGATATATCTGAGAGAGGGCTGATATCTAATATATATAAAGAACTTAAGAAGTTAGACTCCAGAGAATCAAACAACCCTATTCAAAATGGGGTACAGTTATTAAAAGTCTTCCAACCAAAAAGAGCTCAGATCCAGATGGGTTCAGGGCAGAATTCTATCAGACCTTCATAGAAGACCTCATACCAATATTGTCCAAACTACTCCAGAAAATTGAAAGAGACGGAGCCCTACCAAATTCCTTCTATGAAGCCACAATTACTCTTATACCCAAACGACACAAAGACCCAACAAAGAAAGAGAACTTCAGACCAATTTCCCTTATGAATATTGATGCAAAATTACTCAATAAAATTCTTGCAAACGAAATTCAAGAACACATCAAAGCGATCATCCATCATCATCAAGTAGGCTTCATCCCAGGGATGAAGGGATGGTTTAATATATGAAAATGCTTCAATGTAATCCACTATATAAACAAACTCAAAGATAAGAACCACATGGTCATTTCATTAGATGCTGAGAAAACATTTGACAAAATTGAACACCCTTTCATGATAAAAGTCCTGGAAAGATCAGGAATTCAAGGCCCATAACTAAACATAGTAAAAGCCATATACAGCAAACCAGTAGCTAACATCAAACTAAACGGAGAGAAACCTGAAGCAATCCTACTAAAATCAGGGACGAGACAAGGCTGTCAACTCTCTCCCTACTTATTTAATATAGTACTCGAAGTCCTAGCCAGAGCAATCAGACAACAAAAGGAGGTCAAAGGGAAAAGTAAAAATATCACTACTTGAAGATGATATGATAGAGTACTTAAGCGACGCCAAAAGTTCCACCAGAGAACTACTTAACCTGATAAACAACTTCAGCCAAGTGTCGGGGTATAAAATTAACTCAAACAAATCAGTAGCCTTCCTCTACTAAAAGGATAAACAGGCTGAGAACGAAATTAAGGAAATGACACCCTCCACAATAGTCCCAAATAACATAAAATATCTTGGTGTGACTTTAACCAAACACGTGAAAGATCTGTTTGACAAGAACTTCAATCTCTGAAGAAAGAAATTGAGGAAGATCTCAGAAGATGGAAGGATCTTCCATGCTCATGGATTGGCAGGATTAATATAGTAAAGATGGCCATTTTACCAAAAGCGATCTACAGCTTCAGTGCAATCCCCATCAAAATTCCTCCTCAATTCTTTATAGAGATAGAAAGAGCAATCTGCATATTCATTTGGAATAACAAAAATCCCAGGATACCAAAAACTATCCTCAACAATAAAAGAACTTCTGGGGGAATCACCATCCCTGACTTCAAGCAGTATTACAGAGCAATAGTCATAAAAATTGTATGGTATTGGTACAGAGACAGGCAGGTAGATCAGTGGAACAGAATTGAAGACCCAGAAATGAACCCACACACCTATGACCACTTGATCTTTGATAAAGGAGCTAAAACCATCAAGTGGAAAAAAGATAGCATTTTCAGGAAATGGTGCTGGTTGAACTGGGGGTCAGCATGTAGAAGAGTGCAAATCGATCCATTCTCATTACCATGTACAAAGCTTAAGTCCAAGTGGATCAAGGACCTCCACATCAAACCAGATACATCCAAACTAATAGAAGAAAAAGTGGGGAAGTGTATCGAACACTAGACAATGTGTTCTGGGGGAAATTTCCTGAACAAAACACCAATGGCTTATGCTCTAAGATCAAGAATCAACAAATGGGACCTCATAAAACTGCAAAGCTTTTTGAAAAGCAAAAGACAATGTCATTAGGAGAAAATGGCAACCAACAGATTGGGGAAAGAACTTTACCAATCCTACATCTGATAGAAGGCTAATATCCAAAATGTACAAAGAATTCAAGAAGTTAGATTCTAGAGAGCCAAATCACCCTATTAAAAAATGGGGTACAGAGCTAAACAAAACATTCTCAGCTGAGGATTATCAAATGGCCAAAAAGCACTTAAAGAAATGTTCAACATCCTTAGTCATCAGGGAAATGCAAATCAAAACAACCCTGAGATTCCACCTCACACCAGTGAGAATGGCTAAGATCAAAAACTCAGGTGACAGCACATGCTGGCGAGGATGTAGAGAAAGAGGAAGACTTCTCCATTGTTGGTGGGATTGCAGACTGGTAAAACCACTCTGGAAATCAGTCTGGAGGTTCCTCAGAAAATTGGACATTGAACTACCTGAGGACCCAGCTATACCTCTCTTGGGCATATACCCAAAAGATGTTCAAACATACAACAAAGACACATGCTCTACTATGTTCATAACAGCCATATTTATAATAGCCAGGAGAAGGAAAAAAACCCAGATGTCATTGAAACAGTGGAATGGATTCAAAAACTGTGGTACATCTACACCATGGAGTACTACTACTCAGCTATCAAAAACTATGACTTTATGAAATTCCTAAGCAAATGGAATGAACTAGGAAATATCATCCCGAGTGAGGTAAATGAATCACAGAAAAACACACTAGGTATTTTCTCATGGATAAGTGGATATTAGTCAAAAAGCTTGAATTACCCAAGATGCAATCCACAGACCAGAGGAATCTTAAGTAGAAGGATGACCAAAATATGTATGCTTCCACTCCTTCTTAAAAGGGGTAAAAATATCCTTAAGAGGGGATATGGAAGCAAAGTTTTGAGCAGCAACTCAAGGAATGGTCATTCAGAGCCTGCCTCTCATGTGGCCCATATATATACAGCCACCAAAACTAGATAATATTGTCGCAGCTGAAAAAAAATGCATGCAGAAGAGGATGGGATACAGATCTCTTCTGAGAGACATATCCAGATCATGTCCAATACAGAGGTCAATGTTTTCAGTAAACCACTGAACTGAGAACAGGACCCCTTTGGGTGGAATTAGAGGGAGTATTGAAAGAATTGAAAGAGCTTGCAACACCATAAAAACAACTTTGCCAACCAAGCATGCTTTTAGAGACTAAACAACCCCCGAAAGACTATACATGGACTGACGCAGGTCTCCAACTGCATATGTAGCAGAGAAGAGCCTTGTTAGGGCACCAGTGGAAGGGAAAGCCCTTGGTCCTGCCAAGGTTGGACCCCCAGTGCAGGAGAATATAGGGGAGGGCAATAAGGGGGTTGTATAAGAGGAATACCCGTATGGGGGAGGGGGAGAGGGAGGGGAGGGAATGGGGGCTTACAGACAGAAAACCGGGAAGCGGAATAACCTCTGAAATGTAAGTAAAGAAATATATAATAAAAAATTTTAAAAACTGGGGTAGAGCTAAACAAGGAATTCCCCACTGAGCAATATCGAATGGCCCCGAAGCACCAAAAGAAGTGTTCCACATCCTTTGTCATCAGGGAAATGCAAATCAAAACAACCCTGGGATCTACCTGACACCAGTCAGAATGGCTAAGATAAAAAACTCAGGTGACAGCAGATGCTGGCCAGGATTTAGAGAAAGAGGAACAAATTGCTGGTGGATGCAATCTAGTACAGCCGTTCTGGAAATCAGCTGGCAGTTCCTCAGAAAATTGGACATAGAGCTACCTGAGGACCTGGCTATACCACTCCTGGGCATATGGCCAAAAGATGCTCCAACACACAACAAGGAAACATGCTCCACTATGTTCATAGCAGCCTTATTTATCATAAGCAGAAGCTGGAAAGAACACAGACGTCCTTCAACAGAAGAATGCATACAGAAAATATGGTACATTTACACAATGGAGTACTACTCAGGTATTTTGCAGGCAAATGGATGGAATTAGAAAATATCATCCTGAGTCAAGTAACCCAATCACAAAAGAACACACATGGAATGAACTACTGATAAGTGAACATTAGCCCAAAATTTCAGAATACCCAAGACAACAATTTACAGACCACATGAAGCTCAAGAAGAAGGAAGACTGAGAAGAGGGAACAAAAATATCCATAGGAGTGAATACAGGGACAACGAGTAGAGCAGAGACTAAAGGAATGGCCATCCAGAGATTGCCCCACTTGGAGATCCAGCCCATATACATACAGTCACCAAGCCTAGACAATATTGGAGATGCCAAGAAGTGCACGCTAACAGGAGCCTGATATAGCTGTCTCCTGACAGGCTCTGCCTGAGCTTGTCCAGTACAGTGGCGGATGCTTGCAGCCAACCATTGGACTGAAAATGGGGTCCCCAGTGGAGGAGTTAGAGAAAGGTCTGAAGGAGCTGAGTGAGGGTTTGCAACCCCATAGGAAGAACAACAATATCAACCAACCAGAGCTCCCAGAGCTCCTAGTGCTCCCAGGGACTAAACCACCAACCAAAGAGTACACATGGAGTGACCCATGGCTCCAGCAGCATATACAGCAGAGGATGTTTGGCCTTGCGGGGCATCTATGGGAGGAGAGGACCTTGGTCCTGTGAAACCTCCAGGCCCCAGTGTGGGGGAATATCAAGGGAGGGAGCAGGAGGAAGGAAGTGGGTGGGTGGGTTGGTTGAGGTGTACCCTCAAAGAAGCAAGGGCAGGGGAAACGAGATAGGGGGTTTCCAAAGGGGAAACCGGGAAAGGGGAGAACATTTGAAATGTAAATAAAGAAAATATTCAATAATAAAATTGGAAATAGTTCTACTGAAGACCCAGCTATATACCCAACAGCTGCTCTACCATACCACAAGGCCACGTGGTCAACTATATTCATAGCAACCTTATACATAATAGCCAGACGCTGGAAACAACCCAGATATCCCTCAAGAGAAAATACTATTCCTGTATTCAAAACAAGGACACCATGGATTTTGCAGGAAAATGAATGGACCTAGAAAATATCATCCTAAGTGAGGTAACAGAGACCAAAAAGGAAATGCACAATAAGTAATATCTACTTACAAGTGGATATTAGCCCAAAAGTACAGAATACCCAGGATACAACCCACAGAAGTTAAGAAGGACCCTGCGTTCCAACTTCATAAGTAGCAGTGAATAGCTTTGTTGGAGCACCAGTGGAAAAGGAAGCCTGTGGTCCTGCCAAGGTTGGACCCCCAGTGTAGGGGATTGTTGGGGGGAGGCGATAATGGGGAGTAGGTGGAGAGGGGAACACCCATATAGAATGGGAGGGGGAGGGGTTAGAGGGCTAATGGACAGGAAACCGAAAAAGGGAATAACATTTGAAATGTAAACAATACCCAATTTAATAAAAATGAAAGAAAAAAAAACATATATTATACACACACACACACACACACACACACACACACACACACACACACAATTGCACTAAAAAAAGAAGTTTAGTAAGAAGGAAGGCCCAAGTGAGGATGCTTCAATTCCACTTAGAAGGGGGAATCATAAGAGGCAGAGGGACTGAGTGGTCTGGGTGGCAGAAGGGAAGGAGAGAATGAAGGTAGGAACAGGTATGGGGCAAGGCAGGAGAGAAGCCCAGAGAGCCAGGAGAAGGAATGAAATATGCAGCTTCTTTGGGTGGGGGGGGCCCCTGGGAGATCCCAGAGATCAAAACATCAATCAAAGAGCATATATGGGCATATCAGAGAAAGTCCCAGTGACCTGGGATGTGAGGGACTCTCAGGACCTTAGTCGAAATGCCCAAAAGTTGGGAGAGGGAACCTAGAGGTCACCTCCAGTAGATAGACAGGGTCCCAAGAAGAAGGACAGGGTTACCAACCAGCAGTAAAATCTTTTGATCCAGAATTGTTTCTGTCGAAAAGAAATGCAGAACCAAAAATGGAGCAAAGACTAAAGGAAGGGTGGTCCAGTGACAGCCCAAATGGGATCCATCCCATGGGCAGGCAACAAACCCCGACACTGTTACTGATGCCATGGTGTGCTTGCAGACAGGAGCCTAGCATGGCTGCCCTCTGAGAGGATCTACCAGCAGCTGACTGAGACAGATGCAGATACTTACAGACAACTAAAGACTGAGTTTGGGGACTCCTATGAAAGAGTTAGGAAAAGGACAGAAGGAACTGAAGGGGAACCCCATAGGAAGAACAACAGTGTCAACAAACCCAGACCCCTAGGAGATCCCAGAGACTAAGACATCAGCCAAAGAGTACATATAGGCATGTCAGAGGCCCCTTGCACACATGTAGCACAGGACTGCCTTGTCTGGTCTCAGTTGGAGAAGATGCACTAAATCCTGTAGAGACTTGAGGCCTCAGGAAAGGGAGATGGGGGTACCCTATCAGAGGCAAAGGGGAGAGGGAATGGGATGAAAAACTGTGGGAGTGGGGGACGAGGATGGAAGGCAACATCTGGAATGTAAATAAATAAAATAATTTTTAAAAAAGAAAAAAATAACTTGGAAAAACAATACTTAAAAAAGTCCTGGAGAGATTAGGGATATAAGGACATATCTCAGAAAAATAAAGGCAAGTCCATAGTCAACATCAATGTAATGAAGAAACTCAAAGCAATATCAAAAAGAAAAAAAATCAGAAACGGCTCCCCACTCTATTCAAACCTATTCTATATAGAACTTGAAGTCTTTGCTGGAGCAATAAAACAATTGAAGTAGATCAAAGGGATATGAACTGGAAAGGAAGAAGTAAAAGTATCTTTATTTGCAGATGATATGATAGTATATATAAGTAACCCCAAAAATTCTATCAGAGAACTCCTAAAGCTGATAAAAACTTTAAGCAAAGTGGCTGGAGACAAAATTAACTAAAAGAAAGAAAGGAAGGAAGGAAGGAAGGAAGGATGAAAGAAAGAAAGAAAGAAAGAAAGAAAGAAAGAAAGAAAGAAAGAAAGAAAGAGAGGGAGGGAGGGAGGGAGGGAAAGGGAAGGAAGGAAGGAAAGGAAGGAAGGAAGGAAAGGAAGGAAAGGAAGGAAGAAAGGAAGGAAGGAAGAAAGAAAGAAAGAAAGAAAGAAAGAAAGAAAGAAAGAAAGAAAGAAAGAAAAGAAAAGAAAGAAAGAGAGTAAGTTGAGTAGCTCTCCAATACAGAAATGATAAAGTGGCTGAGAAAGAATTTAAGGAAACACCACCTTTCACAATAGTCAGAAATAATAAAAGACATCTTGGTGTAACTCTAACCAAGCAATTAAAAGACCTGTATGACAAGAACATCAAATCTTTGAGGAAAGAAAATGAAGAAGATATCAGAAGACAAAAAGATCTTCCATGCTCATGGATCTGTAGGATTAACATAGTAAAATTGGCCATTATACCAAAAGCAGTCTGTATATCTTAATGTAATCTCAATCAAAATTTCAACACAATTCCTCACAGATCTTGAAAGAACAATTTTCAACTTCATATGGAAAAAAAATCCAGTATAGCTGCTAATAACAGTCCTGAACCCATTTTCTATTTCAAGCTGTACTACAGAACTAGAGTAATAAAAATCAGAGGATATTGGAATAAAAACATACATATTGATAAAGAAAGTCTTATTGAAGACTCAGACCTAAATCCACATATGTATGAACAGCTGATTGTTTATAAGGATGCCAGAAATACACACTGGAAAAAAGGCAGTGTTTTCCCCAAATGGTGCTGGTCAAACAGGATGTCTGCATGTAGAAGAATGAAAATAGATCCCTATTTAGCACCCTCTACAAAACTCAACCCCAATGGCTCAGCCACTACAACATGAAACCTGATCCACTGAACCTGGTAGAAGAGAAAGTGGGGAATAACCTTGAACTCAATAGCAAAGGAAATTTCCTGAAGGAAACACTGACAGCATAAATTCTAAGATCAACAATTATAAACAGGATGTCATACACATGAAAACCTCTGTAAGGCAAAGGATACTGCAATAAGGCAAAAAGGTAGACCATACAATGGAAAAATATTTTCATCAACTCCATTTGCAATAGATTGATAATACCCAAAATACATTTAAAAAAAAAAAAAAAAAAAAGGATCCCGGCCCACAGCTCCCTGCTACCAAACCCTGTGGGAGACAGAGCTCATCGCCCAGATGTGTAGACAATACTGAGACTGCAGGGCAGGAGAGACTGCCACGTCTGCCCACCTTTGCGCACATCCCTGGCCCAAGAGAAAACTGTATAGGGCCTCTGGGTATAGGAAGATAGGGGCAGTCAAGCTTCAGTAGCCCTGCAGTCCAGACTATGCCCTGATCTGATCGCACCAGGTAAAACAGCTCCCTGCACCCAAATACCGTGGGAGGGAGAGCTAGACCTTCAGAGGGGCAGACACGCCTGGGAAACCAGAGGAGACTACTCACGGCTCACATTTCTAACTCTAGAGGAAAACACCTAGCGCCAGCAGGGCCCTCTGTGCACAGGGACCCAGAAGTAGAAGGGCAAGCCCTTCTGGTTGCTGCCTTCACGGAGAGCTGAAACCCAGCCCCAAGGAGCGACTTCAGGCCCGAGACCAGAGGTAAGACCAACTCTTCTGCTCCAAGTGACCTGCCTGGTGGACTCAAGACACAGGAACAGATGAAAACCACTAGACAGGAACAACTACACTCCTGAAAGCAGAACACTCTAAACAGACTGGACAGAAAAAGAAATTCCTCCTGCTGTCACGTAATAGACAATACACCAAATGCATAAAATAAAGAAAGAATATTAAAAGCACTAAGGGAAAAGTCAAGTAACATATAAAGGCAGACCTATCAGAATTATACCAGACTTCTCACCAGAGACTGTGAAAGCCAGAAGATCCTGGGCAGATATCATACAGACCCTAAGAGAACACAAATGCCAGCCCAGGTTACTGTATCCAGCAAAACTCTCAATTAACATAGATGGAGAAACCAAGATATTCCAAGACAAAACCAAACTTACACAATATCTTTCTACAAAATCGGCCCTAGAAAGGATAATAAATGGTAAAGCCCAACACACAGAGACAAGCTACACCATAGAAAAAGCAAGAACCTAATCATTTTGCAACAAAACAAAGAGAAGACAAGCACACAAACATAATCTCACCTGCAAATACGAAGAAAACAGGAAGCAACAATCACTATTCCTTAATAGCTCTCAATACCAATGGACTCAATTCCCCAGTAAAAAGACACAACTTAACAAACTGGATATGCAATGAGGACCCAGCATTTTGCTGCCTACAGGAAACACACTTCAGAGACAAAGACAGACACTACCTCAGAGTAAAAGGTTGGCAAACAACTTTCAAAGCAAACGGTCTGAAGAAGCAAGCTGGAATAGCCATTCTAATATCGAATAAAATCAAATTTCAACTAAAAGTCATCAAAAAACATAAGGAAGGACACTTCATATTCACCAAAGGAAAAAATCCACCAAGATGAACACTCAATCCTAAATATCTATGCTCCAAATACAAGGGCACCTACATACATAAAAGAAACCTTACTAAAGCTTAAAGCACACATTGTACCTCACACAATAATAGTAGGAGATTTCAACACCCCACTCTCATCAATGGACAGATCATGGAAACAGGAATTGAACAGAGACATTAACAGACTAACAGAAGTTATGAACCAAATGGACTTGACAGATATTTATAGAACATTCTATTCTAAAACAAGGATATACCTTCTTCACACCACCTCATGGTACTTTCTCCAAAATTGAGCATATAATTGGTCATAAAACAGGCCTCAACAGATACAGAAAGATAGAATTAATCCCATGTGTCCTATCAGACCAACACAGGCTAAAGCTGGTCTTCAATAACAATAAGGAAAGAACACCCACATACACATGGAAGTTGAACAATGCTCTACTCAATGATAACCTGGTCAAGGAAGAAATAAAGAGAAATTAAAGACTTCTTAGAATTTAATGAAAATAAAGGTACAACATACCCAAACTTATGGGACACAATGAAAGCTGTGCTAAGAGGAAAACTCATAGCTCCGAGCGCCTACAGAAAGAAACAGGAGAGAGCATATATCAGCAGCTTGCCAGCTCTAGAAAATAAAGAAGCAAATACATCCAGGAGGAGTAGAAGGAAGGAAATAATCAAACTCAGAGCTGAAATCAACCGAGTAGAAACAAAAAAGACTACACAAAGAATCAACAGAACCAAAAGCTGGTTCTTTAAGAAAAATCAACAAGATAGATAAACCCTTAGCCAGACTACGCACAGGACACAGAGACCAAACTAGATAAGATGGATGAAGCAAAGAATTGCAGGCTGACAGGAACCGGATGTAGATCTCTCCCGAGAGACACAGCCAGAATTTGGCAAATACATAAAAGAATGCCAGCAGCAAACCACTGAACTGAGAACAGGAAGGAATCAGAGAAAGGACTGAAAGAGCTGAAGGGGCTCGAGACCCCATATAAACAACAATGCCAACCAACCAGAGCTTCCAGGGACTAAGCCACTACTCAAAGACTATACATGGACTGACCCTGGGCTCCAACTGCATAGGTAGCAATGAATAGCATAGTAAGAACACCAGTGGAAGGGTGCTCTTGATCCTGCCAAGACCAAACGCCCAGTGAAGGTGATTGTTGGGGGGAGGGAGGTAATGGGGGAGGATGGGGAGGGGATCACCCATATAGAAGGGGAGGGGGAGCGGTTAGGGGGATGTTGGCCTGGAAACTGGGAAAGGGAATAACATTTGAAATGTAAATAATAAATACCCAATTTAATAAAGATGGAAAAAAACACACAAAAAATTAGATATCAACAAGCCAAATTATCCAATTTAAAAACGAGGTATAGATCTGAACAAAGAAGTCTCAATAGAAAATCTGAGATGGCTCAGAAACACTTAAAACCATGCTCAACATCCATATCCATCAGGGAAATGCAAATCAAAATGGCTTTGAGATTCCATCTTATGCCTGTCAAGATGGCTAAGAACAACAAAACAAGTGTCAGTTCATGCTAGACAGGATGTGAGCAAGGGGAGCACTCCGCTGCTGGTGGGAGAGCAATCTTGCACAGCTACTATGGAAGTCAATACAGTTGTTCCTCTGAAAATTGAGACTTAATCTACCTAAGAACCAGGTATACCACTCTTGGTCATATAACCAAAGGACCCTCCATCCTACCACAATCACACTTGCTCAACTATGTACATAGCAGCTGTATTCATAACAGCCAGAAACTGGAAACAACCTAGATGTCCCTCAAAGAAAATGTGGTTCATTTACATAATTAGGTTACATTGAGTTACACAATTTCACTAAACTGCCAAAAAAATAAAAAATAACATCGTGAAATTTGTAGGCAAATGGATAATGAAACTTGAACGAAGCACCCGAGTAAGGTAACCTAGACTCAGCAAGACAAATATGGTATGTATTCACTTTTTTAATTATCTTTTTTATTGGCTATTATATTTATTTCCATTTCAAATATTATTTCCTTTCCCAGTTTCCCCTCTGCAAATCTCCTATCCCATCTTCCCTACCCCTGCTTCTAGGAGGGTGCTCCCCCACTCACCCACTCCTACCTCACCACCCTGACATTCCACTACACTGGGTCATTGAACCTTCACAGAACCAAGGGCTTTTCCTCCCACTGATGCCAGACAATGCTGTCCTCTGCTACATATGTGGCTGGAGCCATGGGTCCTTCCATGTGTATTCTTTGGTTGGTGGTTTAGTCCCTGGGAGATCTGGGGGGGGTCTGGTTGGTTGATACTGCTCTTCTGTTGGTTTGCAAACCCCTTCAGCTCCTTCAGTCTTTTCTCCTCCATTGGGGTTCACGTGCTTAGTCCAGTGGTTGGCTGCAAGCATCTACATCTGTATTTGTCAGGCTCTGGTAGAGCCTCTCAGGAGACAGCTATACCAGGCTCCTTTCAGTAAGCACTTCTTAGCATCTGCAATAGTGTTTGGGTTTGGTGTCTTTATATGGGATAGATCAACAGGCACTTTTTGTGGACATTAGCCATTTAAATAAATGATAGCCAACCTACAATCAGAAGACCTAGAGAGGTTACACATTGGGGAAGGAACATAGGAAAACATAGATCTCCTGGAGAGGGGGAAATAGAGTAGTTTTTAAAATGGACTGGGGACAGGTCCGGACAGGAATGAGATGATCAAGTGGGGAGGGTAAGGGAGATAAGTTTGATGGCGGAAATATGGAGAAAGACAGAGGGAACTGAGGGGCATTTAAGGGATGATATGGAAGTTTCCACATTCAATGGAAACTTTCTCAGACATAAAGGTGATCCTAAATGATGTCTCTTAATAGTGGTGTATATGAAGTTCCAACTGGCCATTTCGTCACCAACTGAGACTTCCAGTAGCAAGACTGGGTTACACTGAATTGAGTTATTGGCCAAATGAGTTCTGTGGAAATCTCCAACAGCCTAGGCTGTTGCTAAGAAAATGGGTTGCTCTCAGAAAACTGACACGAGGGACTCATTGTGATTGAACATGTAGCCTTTATCCCTATATTCTAGTGTCTTTGGTGCTGGAAGATACTCTATAGGATACCAAAAGAAAAATATAAACAACAGTCAAGCCACAAATTGACTTATAATCTGTCCTTCCTGTAAGATATGCTAAAACTATGGTGGCACAGAACTTGTGGGAGTAGCTAACCAATGTCAGATTTGACTTGTAGCCCACTCCATGAGATGGAAACCATACTCAATACTGCTTGGGGAATCAAAATCAGAGACTAGATAAACCAGGGATCTCGAGTAAAACCAAACACCCACAGACAAATAAAAAGTATGCATAAAAGGACTCCTAATGATATTTAGCTGTATCATAGATCTGTGCCTTACTCAGTCATCAGAGGACCTTCCTCCTGCAGCTGAAGGGAACGGATGCAGAGACCCACGGTCGACAGTACACACACAGAGTCCTTTGAACACAGTTCTAAATGGGAGGTCTCCATCAAATCCACGTCCTTCTGAGGTTCTCAGGGACCCCATGGAAAAGGAGGCTGGAAGAGTGTAAGAGCCAGGAGAGATGGGAGAGCAAGGCTCTCTGAGGCAGTTATGCAAAGCTCACACAAACCTGCAGAGACAGAGGCAGCAAGCATAGGCCTCACAGGTCTGCACCAGGTTCTCCATGTATGTATCAAAGGTTTCAGGTTAGCAATTTTATTAGACTTGTTAGTGTGTGAATGAGTGGGCCTTTGATTTCTGAGACTTCTGTTAGAACTCTTTACCTTCTATTTGGTTTCTTTGTCCAGTCTCGATAGATAGTTTTGGCTAATTCTTATTACATTTTATTTTACGTAGAACTTTTTAGTATATGTTTCAACTGGGACTGGACTTTACAAGTCTGAATCCTGATAATTTTGGGGGTGTTGTTAGGTTTATTTTATTTGTTTTTTAATGGTCTCTGTCTCTTGCAAAGAGAAGTTTTTTGATGAGTGATAAGGGTCACTCATATGAAAAGTAAGTATTTAGAATGTAGTGTGAAATTGTGCAGTTTCTAAAGTATTGGTACAGGTTCTCTAACATCTATGACTTCAGTAGCATTGTGTGCTTGGCCAGGTTTCCATTATCATTATTTCCCTCTTCTGTCAAATCAGAGTGTTGCTGGATTACTGCCAATGTGTGAGCGCCACTATTACCCCCTTATGACTATTGCAGCAAGCTGGTTTGATGGGCTTTGTGGGTGTCATGCTGGGAGAACTGTTGATTGCTTCTCTCCTGTGGAAGCTTCTTTTTGAGATGGAGGTCACTCTATGATATTTAGAATTCCTTGCTGTTTGTATGTTGCCTTAGCCTCTCTAGTATGGAACTACAGGTGTCTAACAACATACCTCACCGTTGGCTTTTAGGACCTGAGGTTGTATGATTTAAAAATAATTTTCAGGTAGTTATAAAGATCATATAGGTTAAAAATAACTCTCTGAGCAGTCCAGAACTGTAAACTAAGAATTCGAAACAACTCTTAGAACACAGAAGACACTTAATAAAGAATTTATTGAAAAAAATGAATAAATCTTCTTTTTCCCTGCATGGATATAAATAATAAAGTCAACCAAAGCTGTATGCTATCTACATCGTACATCTAACAAATAAACAGAATTTTTACATTCTTTAAGTGGTAAGTTCCTAGTTTACATGCTTGAGTTAGTTGTGCCTAAGTATCCCAACTCTATCTCTGTCATCTTTACAAATTCCTACTAGTCACTATGTCACTTAGAGGATCTCTGTCTGTCTCTCTGTCTCTGTCTCTCTCTGTGTGTGCATGTGTGTGTGCGTGTGTGTGAGAGAGAGAGAGAGAGAGAGAGAGAAAGAGAGAGAGAGAGGGAGAAAGAAAGAGAGAGAGAGATGGGTAGACAGACAGACAGACAGACAGACAGACAGACAGACAGAGAGAATGATCATGGGAACAATAGAAAGGTATGTGTGAGGTGACCATAAGTCACTTCAGGTACCTCTCTATATTGCTCATCACGTTGGCTTTTTTTTTTTTTTTTGAGTTATATTTATTTAAAATATGTGAATATGGTTGTGCAAATGCCATGGTGCCTGTTTGGAAATCAGAGGATGATTTGTAGAATTTGGTTCTTTTTCTACTATGTGGCTCTTAGGGATTGAACTCACAAAATCTAGATTGGCAGAAAAAAAATTTACTGACTGAACCATCTTTCAAGCCCTTCACCTAAGTTTTTGAGCTCATCTCTTTCTGAACCCATGTGGCCACGAAGTCTAAAGGATCTTCCTATCCTTGCTCTCACTCTCCAACACTGGGGTTCTTGATGTGTGGCACCAAGTTAGGCTTTTTACACTGGTTTTAGGGATCTGAACTCAGGTCCTCATATTTGCACAACCAAGGACTTTAACCAAGACTAGCTTTATGTCTAGCCTCTCAGATAATTTTTTTTTTAAGGTACATCATATTCTCTGAGTCAGCAACACTGACTCCTGATCAGTAACTCCTGATCAAGGCAATTTAGAGAAATCATGATCAGATTTTTGTTCTTTTCAAAGAGAAAGTAATCTTAATTTTTAAAAACACTGCCATTTTAGATCATTTCCAAATCTTCTAACTTAAGATTTGTAGTGTTAAAAATCTTGAAAAATTAAGTCATTTAAAACTACAAACATAAGGGTTGGAGATATAGCTCAGTGGTAGAGCGCTTGCCTAGCAAGCGCAAGGCCCTGGGTTTGGTCCTCAGCTCCGGAAAACAAAACAAAACAAAACTATAAACATAGCATATGATATCATAGACCATAGGTATAAAGAATATCATAAACATGATATTCAGATTGGTTTGTTTGGCCAATCAATTCCTATTATAGACAAATATTTCCTTCAATAAGGAGTCACTTATCTATTACTGCTTGAACAAGAAAAGGGTGTCAAGAATGAGAGGGAAAGAGTTAAAGTAGATATACGCAATGAAGATCTGTAAATTAAATTTATATAAATATTTTAAAAATCCGAACTTGTTAATAAACACAATTATGCAATAAAACTGACTGAATAGAGAGAAATGAAGCAAATTTTCATAATGGTTAAGGTAGAGGAAAATACTATTCTGATCAAAATTTATGGGTATAATTTTCTAATTTATGTCCCTTTCATCAGCCCATATTATAAAGGTGGATACAGTATTCCTGCTTAACCTTGAAGGAACTTACTAGTAAACTGAGGGGCAACTCAGAGAAAAAGGGAAAGTCATCTCTCAGGGGAAATGAAGATTAAGTTGGAGAACAGTATGTGATGCATTCTCACACTGATGCATTAGTTGTCAGGTCTGCATTAACACATTCTGAATATGTATCTAGGGCTTCAAGTTTTCTCTCATCCAGATTGCAAGCCTTTACCATCTTCCACCTCAGCCCTTAATAGTTATGCATCCATACTGAGCAGGGAAAAGTCAAAGTAGATACTTGGAGTACAAAGCAGCCTTAATAAACTGTGATATTAAGGGAGGCAGATCAATGAGACTCCTTTCAATTCCCCAATAAAAGGACATAGACTAACTGACTGGGAACAAAAACAGGACCCAGCATTTTGCTGCATACAGGAAATGCAATGCAGTGACAAAGGCAGACACTACCTCAGAGTAAAAGGCTGGAAAAAAATTTCGAAGCAAAATGTTCCCAAGAAACAAGCTGGAATAGTCATTCAAATAATGAATAAAATCGACTTTCAACCAGAAGTTAACAAAAAAGAAAAGGAAGGTCACTTTATACTCGTAAAAAAAATTACCAAGATGAACTTTCAATTCTGAATATCTATACTCCAAATGCAAGGGCACCCACATTCATAAAAGAAATTTTAATAAAGCTCAAAGCATACATAACACCTCACACAATAGCGGGAGATTTCAACATCCCACTGTCCATCAATGGAGAGAGCATGGACACAGAAACTAAACATAGACACAGAGAAACTAAGAGAAGTTATGAACCAAATGAATTTAACAGATAACAATAGAACATATGATCCTAAAACAAAACTGAACATGAAACTGGTCAAAAGAACCAGCCTTAACAGTTACAAGAAGATTGAAATAATTGCTTGCATCCTATCGGATCACCATGGTCTAAAGCTGATCTTCAATAACAACAAAAACAACTGAAAGCTGAACAACACTCAACTCAATGATAACTTGGTCAAGGAAGAAATAAAGAAAGAAGTTAAAGACTTTTTAGAATTTAATGAAAATGAAGGCACAACATACCCAAACTTAGGGAGACAATGAAAGCAGTGCTATGAGGAAAACTCATAGCTCTGAGTGCCTCCAAAAAGAAATACAACAGCAACTTGACAGCAGACCTAAAAGCTCTAGAACAAAAAGAAGCAAATACACCCAAGAGGAGTAGAAGGCAGGAAATAATCAAACTCAGAGCTGAAATCAACCAAGTAGAAACAGAAAGAACTATACAAAGAATCAATAGAACCAGAAGTTGGTTCTTTGAGAAAATCAACAAGATAGATAAACCCTTAGCCAGATTAACCACAGGGCACAGAAACAATATCCAAATTAACAAAATCAGAAATGAAAAGGGAGACATAACAACAGAATCTGAGGTAATTCGAAAAATTATCAGACCCTACTACAAAAAAAACTATACTCAACAAAACTGGAAACATTGGAGGAATGGACAATTTTCTAGACAGATACCAGGTACAAAGTTAATCAGGATCAGATAATCTATCTAAACAGTCCCATAACTTCTAAAGAAATAGAAGCAGGGAATTGAACTCAGGACCTCTGGAAGAGCAGTCAGTGCTCTTAACCACTGAGCTGTTTCTCCAGCCCAAGACACAGCCAGCATACAGCAAATACAGAGGCGAATGCCAGCAGCAAACCACTGAACTGAGAACAGGACCCCCATTGAAGGAATCAGAGAAAGAACTGGAAGAACTTGAAGGGGCTCGAGACCCCATATGTACAACAATGACAAGCAACCAGAGCTTCTAGGGACTAAGCCACTACCCAAAGGCTATGCATGGACTGACCCTGGACTCTGACCTCATAGGTAGCAATGAACAGCCTAGTAAGAGCACCAGTGGAAGGGGAAGTCCTTGGTCCTGCCAAGACTGAACCCCCAGTAAATGTGATTGTTGGGGGCAGGCGGTAATGGGGGGAGGATGGGGAGGAGAACACCCATAGAAAAGGGGATGGGGTGGGGTTAGGGGGATGTTGACCTGGAAACCGGGAAGGGGAAAAAAATTCAAAATGTAAAAAAAAATACTCAAGTTAAAAAAAAAAAAAAAAAAATATACTGGCCATGAAACTCAAAAAAAAAAAAAAAAGAAAGAAATAGAAGCAGTCAGTAAAAGTCTCACAACAACAACAAAAACAAACAAAAATACAAAAATGTCACCGGACCAGATAGGTTCAGTGCAGAATTCTATCAACCTTCAAAGAAAAACTAATACCAATACACTTCAAACTATTCTACAAACTAGAGACAGAAGGAACACTATCCAATTCCTTCTATGAAGCCACAAATACACTTATATCTAAACCACACAAAGACCCAACAAAGAAAGAAAACTTCAAATCAATTTCCCTTATAAATATCGATGCCAAAATATTCAATAAAATTCTCACAAACCAAATCTAAGAACACATGAAAACAATTATCCATCATGATCAAGGAAGCTTCATGCCAGAGATGCAAGGATAGTTCAATATACGGAAATCCATCAACATAATCCACTATATAAACAAGCTCAAAGGAAAACAACAAAACACATGAACATCTCATTAGATGCTGAGAAAGCATTTGACAAAATTCAACACCCCTTCATGATAAAAATGGAAAGATCAGGAAAGACCCATGCCTAAACATAGTAAAATCAATATACAGCAAACCAGTAGCCAACATCAAACAAAATGGAAACTTGAAGAAATTCCACTAAAATCAGGGACTAGACAGGCTGCCCATTCTCTCGCTACCTATTCAATATACTATTTGAAGTTCTAGCCAGAGCAATTAGAAGAGAAAAGGTCAAAGGGATAAATATTGGAAAGGAAGAAGTCAATATATCACTATTTGCAGATGATAGTATACTTAAGTAACCCCAAAATTCAACCAGAGAACCCCTAAACATGATAAACAACTTTATCAAAGTGGCTGGATATAAAATTAACTCAAACAAATCAGTAGCCTTCCTCTACTCAAAGAATAAACAGGCTGAGAAAGGAATTAGGAAAACGACACCCTTCATAATAATCCCAAATGATATAAAATATCTTGGTGTGACTCTAACCAAGCAAGTGAAAGATTATTTGATAAGAACTTCAAGTCTCTGAAGAAAGAATCTGAAGAAGATCTCAGAAGATGGAAAGACCTCTCATGCTCATGGATTGGCAGGATTAATACAGTAAAAATGGCCATCTTGCTGAAAGCAATGTACAGATTCAATGCAATCCCCATCAAAATTTCAACTCAATTCTTCATAGAATTAGAAAGAACAATTTGAAAATTCACTTGGAATAACAAAAAACCCAGGGTAGCAACAACTATCCTCAACAGTAAAAGACCTTCTGGGGGAATCACCAGCCCTGACCTCAAGCTGAATTACAGGCTATTAGGAATAAAAACTGCATGGTATTGGTCAGACAGGCAGATCAGTGAATTCAAGAGCCTGAAACACACCTATGGTCACTTGATCTTTGACAAAGGAGCTAAAAACATTCAGTGATGCTTCAACTGGAGGTCAGCATGTAGAATAAGGCAAATTGATCCGTTCTTATTGCCCTGTACAAAGCTCAAGTCCAAGTGGATCATGGACCTCCACATAAAACCAGATATACTGAAACTAACAGAAGAGAAAGTGGGGAAGTGCCTTGAACACATGGGCACAGGGACAAATTTCTTGAACAAAACACAAATGGTTTATAATCTACAATCAAGAATTGACAAATGGGACTTCATAAAATTGCAAAGCTTCTGTAAGTCAAAGGACACTGTCAATAGGACAAAACAGCAACCAAAAGATTGGGAAAAGATCTTTTCCAATCTTACATCCAATAGGCTAATATCCAATATCGAATATATGCAAAGAACTCAAGAAGTTAGACTTCAGAGAATCAAATAATCCAATTAAAATATAGGGTATAAAGCTAACAAAGAATTCTCAACTGAGGAAAATCAAATGGCTGCGAAGCACCTAAAGAAATATTCAAAGAATTAGTCATCAGGGAAATGCAAATCAAAATAACCCTGAGATTCCATCTCATTCCAGGCTAAGGTAAAAACTCAGGTGACAGCATATGTTGGCTAGGATATGGAGAAAATGGAACACTTCTCCTTTGTTGGTGGGATTGCAAGGTGGTACAACCACTCTGAAAATCAGTCTGGCAGGTCCTCAGAAAATTGCAAATAGAGCCACCTGAGGACCCAGCTATACCACTACTGGTCATATACCCAAAATATGCTCCAAAATAAACAAGGACACATGCTCCACTATGTTCATAGCAGCCTTATTCTTAATAGCCAAAAGCTGGAAACAACCCAGATGTCCTTCAACAGAGGAATGGATACAGGAAGTGTGGTCCATTTACAGAATGGAGTATTAACCAGGTATTAAAAACAACAATTTTATGAAATTCTTAGGCAGATGGATGGAACTAGAAAATATCCTGAATGAGGTAACCCAATCACAAAAGAACACACATGATATATACTCACTGATACGTGGATAGTAGCCCAAAAGCTCAGAATACCCACCAAACAATTTACAGACCACATTAAGCTCAAGAAGAAAGACAAAGTGTGGATGCTTCAGTCCTTCTTAGAAGGTGCAACAAAATACTCACAGGAGGAGATACGGAAACAAAGTTTGGAGCAGAGACTGAAGGAAAAGCAATCCAGAGACTGCCACACATGGGGATCCATTCCACATGTAGTCACAAACCCAGTCACTATTCAGGATGCCAAGAGGTGCATGCTGACAGGAGCCTGATTTAGCCGTCTCCTCAGAGGCTCTACCTGAGTCTGACAAATACTGAGGTGGATGACTGCAGTCAACCATTGAACTGAGGACAGGGTCCCCAATGGAGGAGTTAGAGAAAGGACTGAAGGAGCTCAGGGAGTTTGCAACCCCATAGGAAGAACAACAATATCAACCAACCAGACACTGCAGAGCTCCCAGGGACTGAAGCACGAAACAAAGAGACAGACCCATGGCTCCAGCTGCGTATGTTGGAGAGGATGGGCCTTGTTGGCCATCACTGGGAGGAGAGGACCTTGGTCCCGAGAAGGCTTGATGGGCCAGTGTTGCGGAATGCCAGGGCAGAGAGGACTGAGGGAGTGGGTGGGAGGGATGGGATGGGGGATTTCTGGAGGTGAAACAGTGAAAGGGGATAGCATTTGAAATGTAAAATAAAGAAAATATCCAATAAAAGAAAAAATTAAGAGATACCGCTTAAGAAAAAACACTCTTAATGAAAGAATTTATGATATAAGTGATTTCTTTAATACTGTGATACAATATTCTCAGAAATACCAGAATCACATTTCACACTTTACTGTGAATTTCCATTAAAAGT
This sequence comes from Rattus rattus, assembly GCF_011064425.1. Taxonomy (NCBI): domain Eukaryota; kingdom Metazoa; phylum Chordata; class Mammalia; order Rodentia; family Muridae; genus Rattus; species Rattus rattus. The sequence continues at coordinate 88,057,267 of NC_046156.1, forward strand.
AACCTGTGCATGGCTTTGGATATTTTCTGCATAGTTTTTATGAATTCTACAAAACTTTAAAATTATTTAAAAATAAGATGTTATTTTAATCAAAAGTATCAATCACATCTAAAGACGAATAGGAATACATGTTTAGTTCCATTTTCTATAAAACAATAATCATCTTAATTTCTTTAGGAATCCAAGCCCAAAATATGCAGTTTCTGTTACTATGTCAGCATTGTTATCCTTCACAGGGTTACTAAAATTGTATTATGCAATTAGTTTTTTATCAAGCATATGTTGGCATTTTGTGCAAACTGATAATAAAGTTATTGTCAGTGTGCCTCCCCACAACATTCCAAAACACTGTTTCCTTTCTACATCTAAAGTTGATACAATTTGGATAATAGCCAATAGATGGCACTGTTCCCACTAGGTAACAAAGACATTATAGAGGGCTCACTACAGACGGATATTATTAAGACCAACTCTCCACTCAAATCACTGAATTTGATTTTTTCTTATAATAGGGAATATATATTACAAATAAAATCAACACATTTGCATTTACTACTTACAGAATAAGACAGATAAAACTAAGACAAAGCATTTAGTTATTACAAAAACATCAGAATGGCTATGAGACACTAGGAATATAAAAGAGCAGCTACCTTCTAATTTCTGATAATTAGAGTCAAATGATAAGTATCAGTGTAAATATCCACAGAGAGACATGAAGGGTCATCCTCAGAGGGAAATGGATCTGGGAAAGTGTCTGTAAAGGAGATGCCTAGAAAGGAGGGGAATGAACTAGTAAGAGCAAAACTAAGAGAACAGTAGTACAACTTGGGACTCATGACTCAGCATGGTAAGATGTGAACTTGGTAGGAGGGGTAGGGTTTACAGCACTAGAGGGGTCAGCTCTCTTTAAGAAATGTGGGCTTTCCTGAGATCCAGTAAAGGTGTGCCAGAGGAGTAATGTAAGCCTCCCTGAGTTTTGATCTGCTCAGACTGGGGATGGGACTTTAACAAAGCTATAGAGTCAGTCCAAGCAAACGAAAGAAAGATTTCACCATAGTAGTGGCAAGGGGTGAGGTATGAGAAAACCAAGGTAAACTGAAGCTGTACCTAGGAAGGTGTGTCTTTAGACAGAATGTTCCTTTGTGATTAAACATTCCTGAAGGTGCAGATACATTCTTCCTGATGGATCAGGGAATAAAGCACCAGGGTACTTTCCCTATTGCCAGACATGCACAGTAATGAAGTGTCTGCGTCTTCAAAAGACCCCAACTTCATTATGCCATCTGCATTGTACTTTTTAAGGCCCTTCCTCCGGTGAATTTTTCTACAGCAAAGGTTCTTAAGAGTGGGTTGTGACCACTTTGGGTAAATCAGATATTCTGCACATCAGATGTTTAGACTATGACTCATAACAATAGCAAAATAGCAATGAAGTAATTTTATGGTGAGGGTCATGACAACCTAAGTAACTATTAAAGGGTGGCAGCATTACGAAGGTTGAGAACCACTGGTCTAGAGGAACATAGGACAAAATACCATAGAAGTTAGATCTAGTCTATAACGTGAGAGGCGGAAAGAGAATCACCTGACCCCATGAATGTGCTATCCACTCCGTATATTCATAAAAAGTACCTTGAAAATCCATGGTGCAGAACTCAGTGTGCTGCACCTTCCTTCCTTCATGCAGCCCAGTCCAGTCTCTCTTTAGAGTCTAGATTTTGCTTTTCATTGCTAACTAATCTTCTACTTAGACTAAGAATTTCAGCTGACTTCAATGCTGTCTTTCAGGAACCAAGAGGAACCTACATTCAGGAACAACCTTTGTGAGCATGAATTCAAACTAAGAATTAAGGTAGGGATCCGATACCAAGGCTGTTCTGAGTAGTACAGAAAATACACAACAAAGCTTTAAAAGAGCAGTGGCAACCCAGGGTGGACAGGAAGATACAGTTTTGATAAATCCTAAGGGGATATGAGGTTATTAAATGGACACTACAGAGAAGCAGTGAAAAATCTAAGAGTTGTGGTTAAGACAATGGATTTTCTTAGGTCCTTTGAGAATAATCCTAAAATGTTTTTACTTTTAATTATGCTTATATCAGTGTGCCTTGTTGCCTTGGTCTTATCCACTTTATAGTTTCCTTAACAACCTGTAATGTTTTTGCCTTTAACATACATCATTAGAATGACTACCACATGTCTTCAATGCCTGTCTCTCCTACTTATTAGGTTACACTGTATGAAGACAGGGCCATCCCTCCTAGTGTACTTGACTCCACCACTTTCACCTAACTGATGGGGGCTGATGCTAACGGACACCTGTGGGACAGTATGTGTGCAGTGCGCTTACTGAGTACTTTTCGTTAGATCAAATACCATCCTAGGCCACATTTAGGAATATCCACAAGAGATCATTCCTATTCATTAAGTATGATACGTTTTCAATGATAGCTGGGCTGTCTTACATGTAAAATTAGAAGTTACTCTCAAATATTATGAGGCCCTTCTGCTCATCTCAGCTCTCTCCAACACACACTTTACAAAGCAAACAAAGGCATTTTCTCACCTTCTTATTCTTACCTGGGTTTTTTTTTTTTTCTTAGTGAATATTTACTTTCTTCACTGGTTTAATCTTTGCATTCATGCATACATTAAAATGTACTTTAATGAACTTTGTAGTTAATATGTTGTAAAGAAAAATGTTCACCCTCATATTTAATTTTTAAACTTTACTGACATATAAGTGACACATAAAGTGCATATAAGAAGTATAAAATGGGATAAATATATGGATATATATTATGAAATCATTTCTACAATAAAATTAACATTCCATCACCTTGCTTTTATACCTTTTATGAATATGTATGTGGTAAGAATATCAGCAATCTACTTTTGGCAGTGTCCAGGTATACAGCAGAGCATAATAATGACAACCACAGAAATCTAGAAATTGTTTAACCAACTAATGAACTAAATCTATCTGTATTCTTACAGTAGGCAAAGAGGTATGCAGGAATTCAGAGGTCTATAATTTAGAACTCGACTTCAAGTTAACCTTTAATATTTTTATGACAATTTACCTGAAATGTCAAGGAAAAAATATCTGAATTTTGAGGGAAAACTGAATTGACTATAGAAAATAAAAATATTATCTTAATAATCCTACATTTAAAAATTGGTTTTAAAATTACACTACAGTTCTACTTTGGATATATCCGTACTTAAATAAACTGTATGGAACATAAAAAAATAACCCAGTTATTTAAAAAAGAAATTATAAAATATAATTTGTTCCATATATGTAGCATAATACAGAAAGAATACAAATTGAACCAAGCCTTAAAGAATTTATAGCTTAATTAAGATTCACGCTAATAAAATGATGTCCCAGTAGTAATATGTTTAGAAAGGCTTTGAAGTTTGCCATGGAAGTTGAGCTTAGGGAAAGATGCCTTTTTTGCTAGAGATATATAATGAAAACTGTAAGAGGAAAAGAATTTAAGCCATTCCTTAAATAGAAGCAGTACGCATAACTTCAATTTATAAATACATCTTTCAAGAACAAAAGCACTATATGAAAAGAGGTTGCCAATCATTAAGTCATGTGATACTAGCCAACTAAATGAAATTATTTAGGTAGAACATCAAAAACAATTTGAAACTTAAAATAGTCACAGTGTATAATTAAAAATACAGTTAAAAATTTTTATGTTACCTACTCACTGACTTAAACTAAATCTTCAAATAATTCTAGTGTCTTGCTGGTTATAAACTCTAAATAAGTTCTAAATAAATAAATGATTAAAAACTTTTAACGGCTCTTAAAAAGAGACAAACATTTGCATTTTACTGTGTCATTTCTATTGTTGAATAGTATAAAACCTTTATAAACCATAGTAAAGAAATATTGAGTACATGAAAAAAATGAAGAACTAAATACTTCACAATAGCGTAAAAGTAGATCTCAAAAGAAAATTTGGAATAAAATTTACTATAAAACAAAGCATCATGACCTGGGGAAACAACTTACTCATGGATATTTTCACAGTTAATGCCAATAGATTTTAAGATTTTGCTAACACTAATCTTTACAAATATGAATCTTTACATGCTTATGTAACCTGTGCAAACATCAAGCCATAAGCAAGGAATGATGACATGTCCCAATAAAGCAATTAGAAAAAGTTCTTTTTCTAAATTGATCGAGCTTTTAGTC